>NC_035162.2:18543505-18843505 GCF_001659605.2 Manihot esculenta | reverse complement strand
AAGTTCATCAAAGGGAATCACTGTGCAATAAGTTCATCAAAGGGAATCACTAAGGCATTTCATTGCCAGAATTCTACAAAGCGACAAGTTCGTCAAAGTGAACTTTTGAGGCGTTTCGTCGCCAAAATCCTACAAGGCAATAAATTCGTCAAAGGGAACCATCTAGTATCAAACATAAAGATTTGAAAACTAAAGGAGGGACTACTGATGTAGATCAATATTAAAATATATTAAATTCGGATCTCAATAATCTAAATCACTTTAAACTACTAATAAAGTGGTAGAATTCTAATCACAGTAGGATATTATCTATATCAGAATATTATCCTTATCCGATAGGATTTTTCGTCCTATTTTATCTAGGATTTCTTATCATATCTTATATAGGATTCCTCATCTTACGCTAAATATAACCCTATCATCTCATACACTTCTAACAATATCCAAACTCTATTCAATACGCTATATAAGGAGCTCACAACTTCCATAATTAAGTATGTTAAGTTACCAAGCCAACCTACTCGATGTTCTCTCTTATTTTGCATATCCATACCCGAAAAAATATGATGCGTACAATATTAGTAATGTGGTATGGTAGTTCAAAAGTAGTGTCCTGTTACCTTTAAGTATTTAGTATATGATACATTTGAAAAAGACAAATATACTCTTGCAACTCATCCAAGTAAAACTTTGATTTTAAATTGTAATAGTATGGTCTTGGATGAATATATTATAATTTTTGTATTTATACATGACTTCTATTGTCCATTTTGAGTTTCTTAATGGATATATTTTGCTTTAACTATTTATATACATTTTTTATAATCAATCACTTTAATAAATTGTGTTTAATAAATAGATTGATTAAAATGTAAGAAAATAATAATAATAATAATTTTCTAGCAATTGATTTTACTGAGAATCTTTTTTTTTGTCACAAAAGAAAATTATTAACGTGGAAACTTCTTGCCATAAATATCCAGTTTTTAGTAGAGAATATTTAAATTTTGCCATAAAGAAAACTATCAGTGTGGAGGTTTTTCACTTTAAATGTCTAGTTTTAGTGGACCATTTCGCCACTATTTATTTTTTTAGTGGAAAAATGTGTGTCACAAATATTTTATTTTTGGTGTGAATAATATTCGCCATAAATATCTTAATCTTTAGTGGGAAAGTACTTCCCCACAAAAAGATTAAGCTTTCAGTGAAAAAATCTTTTCGCAATAGAAAATATAATTTTTACAGCAAAAATACATTTTTCCAGAGTGGTTTTTTTTGCCATACTTTTAATGACGAATTTTAATTTCACCACTAATATTATAATGACAAAAATCTTCCCAACAAAAATCTGTTTTCTTGTAGTATACTAACATGAATAATAATTTTAATTTCTCATCAAAAAAATATAGTTGCTGTGTGTGATGAATTTTATAAAAATTTTAACCCTATATGTGGGTCGATAAAAACTGAGAGAGAAAAAAATAAAAGCAGAAAAATATGGGTAAAAAAATAGAGAAAAGAAATAATCTCCTCTTCACTTTAGATAGAAAATAAAGAAAGATAAAAAGAAAAATTATACTATATAAATTACATTACTATTATTCTCATATATAATTTAAATTTAAATTTATAAAAAAAAATAAAATAGTAATTTAACATGTTTTAAGTTTTCAAATAAGGAAATATGCAATTATTTTCATATTTCTTTTTTTATTTTGTTTTCATTCAAAAAAAGAAAATAAATAAATAAAAGACTTTTTTTCTTCATTTTTCTATCTTATTTTTTTCTCCCATTTCCCATTAAAATTTTCCAAACGTTGGATTTATTGTTGACTTGACTTGCTAAGAAAAATTTATTATTTTGTTGAAAAAAATGCACTTTAATTTTTTTTTTCTGCTTTTATTATGAAGCTAGGAATTATTGTTGACTTGGCTTGCTAAGAAAAAGACTTCTCCATCAATTGATGTTAGCCATTTCTTCTAAGCTTTATACAAGAGATAGCATTGAAACTGATCTCAGAGGCGAGGCGTCTATCAATTCCAATATCATTCTCAAGATCTTTAAGTTGAGCTCACAGCCCGTTGTATTTTCCCCTTTTGTCTGCCTCATTCTCTCAAGGTTAGCACTGAATCTACACTTTTATCTAATTTACTTTTTTTTTTCAGGTATAGTGTAGATTTATCTTTTTCTAGCTTATGAGTTCTTGCAATATCATTTTTCTATCAATATCTGTTATTAGTTTATTGCTTCTGTTACTTTAAACTCACGTGCTTGTCATGTGTTCTTATTTATTTATTTTTTAATTGCTTTAATTATCTCAGATATAGTCTTTAGGGATCTGAAGATTTTTTTTCCCTTCGTGCTTTCAAGCACTACTTTAGTTGTTGATTTTAGTTGCGTCAATTTCTGCTTTTCAGTTCAATTCATCACTATAAATGTAAAGGAAGAGTTCATGAATAAAGTGATCCTTTACAACAATCTTTCTCTTCTTCTTTCTGTTTGAAATTATTCAATATTTTTTGTTATAATTTTTGTCTTTGTTCTGTGTTTTCAATTGTTAAACTAACAATTGGTATCAAAGCCCTGTTCTTGAAGGGACTTGTGAGATGGAACCTGAGGGGAGTTTTCCAAAAGCTCCGATCATCTTTGACGGAGAAAATTATGAAATTTGGGCAATTAGAATGGAAGCCCACTTGGATGCTCTTGATCTTTGGGAAGCCGTGGAAGAGGATTATGAAGTTGCTCCGCTGCCTGCAAATCCGACCGTGGCCCAGATAAAAAACCACAAGGAAAAGAAAACCAGAAAATCAAAGGCAAAAAATTGTTTGTTCTCCGCTGTTTCAAACACTATCTTCACCAGAATTATGTCTCTCAAAACAGCTAAGCAAGTTTGGGATTATTTGAAGGAGGAGTATACTGGTGATGATAGGATTCGGGGTATGAAAGCTCTCAATTACATTAGAGAGTTTGAGCTGCAAAGAATGAAGGAGTCAGAGACAGCCAAAGAATACTCCGAAAGACTTCTCGATATCGTCAATAAAGTAAGGTTACTCGGCACTACTTTTGACGATTCTAGAATTGTTCAGAAAATGTTAGTTACTGCTCCTGAACAATATGAGGCTTCTATTACCACTTTGGAGAATACAAAGGATTTGTCCAAAATCACTTTGGCCGAGTTACTGAATTCTTTTCAGGCACAAGAGCAGAGGAGATCTATGAGGCAAAATGGTTTCATTGAGGGAGCGCTTCCGGCCAGACATCATGAAAAAAAAGACTTTCCAAGAAAGCAAGCTGGTTCAAATGATGAGCAGAACGCAGATGATCAAAATTGTGGCAAAGGTGGAGGATCAAAAGAATATTCAGCTTGTAAACATTGTGGCAGAACAGGTCATGCATCTTTCAAATGTTGGAGAAGGCCAGATGCCAAATGTAAGAAGTGTAATCAGCTTGGACATGAAGCTATAATTTGCAAAACCAAGAAGCAAGAAGCAGTTGTCCAAGTTGTTGAGCAAGATGAAGATCAGATTTTTGTTGCATCATGTTTCTCAGCAAAATGCGTTTCAGAAAGTTGGTTGATCGACAGTGGTTGTACACATCACATGACCTATGACAGAGCTCTTTTTAAAGATTTGAATCCTACCAAAATCAGTAAAGTCAGAGTTGGTAATGGTGTTCACATTCCAGCAAAAGGAAAAGGGACTGTCACAATTATAACAATGTCAGGTATAAAAACAGTGTCTGATGTTCTTTTTGTACCTGATATTGATCAAAATTTGTTAAGTGTTGGACAGTTAGTTGAAAAAGGGTTCAAATTAATATTCGAAGATGGGTTTTGTGACCTTTTTGATACAAAAAGAGAGCATGTTCTGCGAGTTAAAATGAGAGGTAGAAGCTTCTTATATGATCCAACACAGGAGGAGCAAGCTGTTTATGTTGCAGAAACCAACAATATCACTGAAGTATGGCACAAAAGACTTGGCCATTGTCATATTCAGCGTATGTTGGAGATGAAAAAGAAAGATATGATCAGAGATTTGCCAAAGCTTGCTGAAAAATTGCCAGATTGCTATGCTTGTCAATTTGGTAAACAGAATAGATTGCCATTTCCTACATCAACTTGGAGAGCCTCACAGAAATTGCAACTAATTCATACAGATGTTGCAGGACCTCAAAGAACTCCATCCCTCCAAGGTAGCTTTTACTTTATCTTGTTTATTGATGATCTTACAAGAATGTGTTGGATTTTCTTCTTGAAGTATAAGTCAGAAGTGGCTGGAGTTTTTTGGAAATTCAAAAATATGGTGGAAAATCAGAGTGGCTGCAAAATTCAGGTTGTGAGATCTGATAATGGAACAGAATACACCTCATCTCAGTTCAATGCTTTTTGTGAAGAAGCCGGCATTGAACATCAATTTACTGCTCCCTATACACCTCAACAAAATGGGGTCAGTGAAAGGAGGAACAGATATGTGATGGAGATGGTGAGATGTATGTTGCATGAAAAGAACTTGCCTAAGAGTTTTTGGGCAGAAGCTGCCAACACAACTGTGTTTCTCCAAAATCGACTCCCAAGCAAAGCATTGAAGGATCAAACACCATTTGAGGCCTGGTATGGTTTTAAACCTTCATTAAAATTTCTGAAAGTATTTGGTAGTGTCTGTTTTGTTTATGTTCCACAAAATAAGCGTGACAAACTAGACAAGAAAGCTATTCCTGGTATCTTTGTCGGTTATAGCTTAGTATCCAAGGCTTATAAAGTTTATCATCCACAAACTGGAAAGATGACTATTACCAGAGATGTTCACTTTAATGAAGAGAAGCAATGGGATTGGAATGACTCATCAAAACTTCTACATGGGCTTAGTCTTCCTGAAGAGCAATCAAAAGACAACTTGCTGGAAGAAAATCTTGATGATTTACCAGTTAGAGGAACCAGGTCACTTTCTGAAATCTACCAAAGATGTAATATGGCAGTTTATGAACCAGCTGGACATGAAGAAGCTCTTGGAGATCCAAAATGGAAAAAAGCAATGGAGGAGGAGATGTCGATGATTCAAAAAAACAAAACATGGGTGTTAGTTGACAAACCTGCTGACAGAAAAATTATAGGAGTGAAGTGGGTGTTCAGAATAAAATTAAATGCAGATAGCACCATCAACAAACACAAGGCGAGACTTGTGGTTAAGGGTTATGCACAGATTTTTGGTGTTGATTACTCAGACACCTTTGCTCCTGTGGCTCGATTGGACACAATCAGAATGCTTCTAGCTATTTCTGCTCAAAAAGGCTGGAAAGTATTTCAATTAGATGTCAAATCTGCATTTTTGAATGGTGTTTTGCAGGAAGAAATATATGTGGAGCAGCCTGCTGGTTTTGTTGTTCAAGGTGAAGAAGATAAAGTCTACTTGCTCAAAAAGGCTCTTTATGGCTTGAAACAGGCACCCAGGGCCTGGTATAGCAAAATTGATGACTATTTGCAAAGCTTAGGCTTTAAAAAGAGCTTATCGGAGGCAACTCTTTATGTTAAACATAAAGAGAACAATGTTCTTATAGTCTCTCTTTATGTTGATGATATATTGGTGACAGGAAATAATGATCTGCTGGTTGAAAAATTCAAGCAAGAAATGGAGCACGTTTTTGAAATGACGGATCTTGGACTCATGAACTATTTTCTTGGTATGGAGATTACACAAGGCCAAAATGAAGTGTTCATTTGTCAGAAAAAATATGCCAAGGAAATTCTAAAGAAATTTCAAATGGAAGAATGCAAATCAGTTGCTACACCCATGAATCAAAAAGAGAAGTTGAGCAAAGAAGATGGAACTGAGAAAGTTGATGAAGGCCACTATAGAAGCTTGGTTGGATGTTTTATGTATCTTACTGCTACACGACCTGACATTCTATTTGCTGTAAGTCTCTTATCTCGTTTTATGCATTGTGCTAGTGAGTTACATTTAATTGCAGCAAAGAGAGTGTTGAGGTATATTAAAGGTACAATCAATTATGGTGTCAAGTTTGGAAAAAGTGAAAATTTCAGGCTATGTGGATTCTCAGATAGTGATTGGGCTGGATCAGTTGACGACATGAAAAGTACATCTGGGTACTGTTTCAGTCTTGGTTCAGGTTTCTTCTCTTGGTGCTCAAAGAAGCAAGAGATTGTGGCACAATCTACTGCTGAAGTTGAGTTTATTGCAGCAACAGCAGCAGTTAATCAAGTTTTATGGATAAAGAAAATTTTGTGTGATCTGAATATGGAGCAGAAAAGTGGTGCTGAGATTTTTGTTGATAATCAAGCAGCGATTGCGATCTCTAACAATCCGGTCTTTCATGGAAAAACAAAGCATTTCAACATTAAATTGTTTTTTTTGAGAGAGATACAAGAGAATGGAGGAGCAACACTGGTTTACTACAAAACTGAAGATCAAATAGCAGACCTGTTTACAAAGCCACTCCCAGTTAACAAGTTTGAGCTGCTTAGGCAGAGACTTGGAGTTTGCAGTAACGAAAGCAAGGAGGAGTATTAGTTTATTGCTTCTGTTACTTTAAACTCACGTGCTTGTCATGTGTTCTTATTTATTTATTTTTTAATTGCTTTAATTATCTCAGATATAGTCTTTAGGGATCTGAAGATTTTTTTTCCCTTCGTGCTTTCAAGCACTACTTTAGTTGTTGATTTTAGTTGCGTCAATTTCTGCTTTTCAGTTCAATTCATCACTATAAATGTAAAGGAAGAGTTCATGAATAAAGTGATCCTTTACAACAATCTTTCTCTTCTTCTTTCTGTTTGAAATTATTCAATATTTTTTGTTATAATTTTTGTCTTTGTTCTGTGTTTTCAATTGTTAAACTAACATCTGTTCATTCTTTTGAGATTTGGATATAGTTTAACAAGGTAGTTTGACAATATTATTTTCTATCAATATCTGTACTCATTTTTTCACTTAGCATACCACAACTGTAGGAGGGATGCAAGGATTATTTTCGGGCTTAGTTTAGTCATGCTAAATTTTTCCTAGATTCATTCAATAAAATTTTGCAAATAAAAAATAAAAGTGATGCAATATAATACTCAGAGATTTTTAATTTGAGCTAACAACCCTTTGTGTTTCTAGCACTACATCTGCACTTAACACTTTTATCTATTATACTTAACTTTTTTTTCAAGGTATAGTTGGCTTTATGTTTTTCTAGCTTATCTACTCTTGCTAGTGCTATCTGTTCATTCTTTTGAGATCTGGATCCAGTTTAACAGGATAGTTTTAAGATTGGTTTCAGATCAGAAAGCTTCTGCTAGAATTCACGCTTTTAATCTTTGATGGCTTCCATGGGGATCCAAATAGCTTCAGCTTCAGCTTCAACTTCATTTTCTTCACCATCTTCAACCCCACAATGGAAGTATGATGTGTTCCTAAGCTTTAGAGGTGAAGACACCCGCACAAGCTTCACAGATCATCTGTATGCTGCTTTAAATCAAAAGGGAATTGTTGCCTTTAGGGATGATCGAAGCCTTCAAAGAGGGAAAGAAATTGCTCCAGAACTTTTGAAAGCAATTGAAGACTCAAGGCTTTCAATTGTTATTTTATCTAGAAATTATGCTTCATCAACCTGGTGCTTGGATGAACTTGTCAAGATTCTTGACTGCATGAACACTAAGGGACAAATCATTTTTCCAATATTCTATAATGTTGACCCTTCTGATGTACGGAAACAAAAAGGGTATTTTGAGAAAGCTTTTGCTAAGCATGATGAAGATTTTGGGCAAAATGCAGAAAAGGTTAATAAGTGGAGGACTACTCTGACAAAGGTTGCCAATCTATCTGGATGGGATTCACACAACAGGTACTACTGTATCCAAGAAAATGATGAAAGAGACCAGTCCATATTTAAAATAAGGAATGGGTTAATATAATGCTAAAAAAAATCCAAACCTTCTCTGAAAGTTGCTATTATGATGACTCTTGTTAATTACTTCTCTTTTTTATAATGCTATGATCTTTATTTTGATGTTTTTACTGAAGTTTTCATTCATGGCATTTCATTTTCGTTATGATCAAGTTTTCTTTAATCCTCTGACATGTATTGCCTCGATTTTGCAGGCATGAAACGGAGTTGATCCAAGACATTGTTGAAGCTATACTTGCTAGATTGAATCATGCTGTCTCAGCCCCAAGTGAGAAACTTATTGGAATAGATGATCATCTTGAGAAAATGAATTCATGCTTAGCTATGAGGTTTGACGATGTTCGCCTTGTAGGCATCCATGGTATGGGTGGGATTGGAAAGACTACTCTTGCTAGAGAAATTTTTGATAGGATATCTAATCAATTTGAATCTAGCAGCTTTGTTGCCAATGTTAGGGAGGTTTCTGAGAAAAGTGGTCTATGTGCTCTTCAACATCAGCTTCTTTCTGAACTCTTGAACGAAAAGAATATAAAAATATGGGATGTTTGCAAAGGAAGCAATATGATAAGGAATAGAATTTGTCGCAAAAGGGTTCTTGTTGTTCTTGATGATGTAGATAAACGAGACCAATTAGAACATTTAGCTGGAAATCATGATTGGTTTGGCTTAGGAAGTAGAATCATAATCACTACAAGAGATGTACATTTGCTTGTTCAGCATAATGTAGATGAAGTGTATAAGATGGAGACACTAAATCACTGCTATGCTTTAAAACTATTTAGTTTAAAAGCATTTAAGAGTGACAATCCTATGGAAGGTTTCATAGACCTGTCCGAAGAAATTGTGAGATATGCTCAAGGACTTCCATTGGCTCTTAAAGTTCTTGGATGCTTTTTTTATGGTAAAAGCTTAGATGAATGGACTAGTGCACTGGGAAGAATAAAAGAAGATTCTGAAAAGGAAATTTTTGATAGACTTGAAATAAGTTTTCATGGACTAAAACCAACAGAAAAGAAGATATTTCTAGATATCGCATGTGTTTTCAAAGGGATGGATAAAGATTATGTAATGAATTTGCTTGATAGTTTTGGTTTTCATGCAGCTATTGGAATTCGAGTTCTCATTGATAAATCTCTATTAACTATTATTGGGAATAATACATTGTGGATGCATGATTTGTTGCAAGAAATTGGTCAAAAGATTGTTTGGAAAGAATCACCTGATGAGCCTGGAAAGCGCAGCAGGTTATGGGTTGATAAGGATGTCTATCATGTCTTAACTGAAAATTCAGTAAGTAGACCCTTTATGATGTATTTGAAAAGTCTGATACTCCGACTCTTCATTTTGCCTGTGTGTGATACATATTCATGCACTCCTCAAACACTTGAATGATATATTCATGCATAGTTAATAAAGTATTATTTTCTCGCAAGATAAAAATCATGTATTTAGACAAAAATAGTTATTAGATTATATTTTGGATAATATTTTTGACGGTGTTTAATCATCTATCCTTACTATAATTATTACTATATGATTTTATATATATATTTTTTTAATCTAGTTTATTTTATACTACATAATGTATCCAAACACTGTATTTAAACTTAGATCCATATCTCCGTAATTTCTATTTTGAAAGTTGACAAGTCAAATATAGAGATATACACCCATTTCTGACACCTGTATTCAAATCCAAGTAACATAGTTCGATCACTTGATTAAACCAAGGAATATGTTTATGTGTTAACTCATCCTTAGCTTTTGTTTGTCAGGGAACAGAAGCAGTTGAAATGATGACTGCCAACTTTTTGGGACGAAAAAATATAAACTTGAGTGCCAAAGCCTTGTCAAATATGCGCAAACTAAGACTCCTCAAAATGGCGAATGTGCAACTTTCCCAAGGCTTAGAATTCCTTTCTAATGAGATAAGACTTCTTGAATGGCATGGTTACCCCTTGAAATCTTTACCGTTATGCTTCAAACCAGAAAAACTTGTTGAACTGCGAATGCCTTGTAGCTGCATCAAACAACTGTGGAGTGGAATCATAGTAAGATAATCTAGTACTTATGCTTGTTTTTACTTTCTTTCTTGAAT
This sequence comes from Manihot esculenta, assembly GCF_001659605.2. Lineage (NCBI taxonomy): Eukaryota > Viridiplantae > Streptophyta > Magnoliopsida > Malpighiales > Euphorbiaceae > Manihot > Manihot esculenta. The sequence continues at coordinate 18,833,504 of NC_035162.2, read as the reverse complement.
GAGTGATGAAAAATTGCTAATATTTTTCTTTGAATACAGTGAAAGTCTTAACTTTTTTCCTTCTTATGTTTTCAACAGACTTTAGATGGGTTAAAATTTATCGATCTCAGCCATTCACAAGCCTTACGAAGAACCCCTGATTTCACTAGAGCACCGAACCTTGAGAAACTAGTTCTTGAAGGTTGTACAAGCTTAATAGAAGTTCACCCATCAATATTTCTTCTCAAACGGCTTATCATCTTAAATATGAAAGATTGCATAGGTCTTCAGACACTTCCAATCAGCATTGAAATGCCATCTTTACAAGTTCTTATTCTCTCTGGCTGCTTTAAATTGAAGAAGTTTCCTGAAATTAAAGGAAATATGGAACACTTGTTGGAGCTGCATTTAGAGGGGACTGCTATTGTAGAACTGCCATTGTCAATTGAACATCTCAGTGGCCTTGTCCTGTTGAATCTGAGAAATTGCAAAAGACTTATCAGTCTTCCAAGCAATATTTTTCATTACATTTCTCTCAAAACTCTCATTCTTTCCGGCTGCTCAAAATTTGATAAATTTCCTGGGAAGTTGGGAAATGAAGAATGCTTGGAGGAACTTGATATTAGTGGGACTGCCGTGAGGCAATTGCCATCTTCCATTGTACTGTTAAAAAACCTCAGGAGATTAACTTGGCAGGGATGTGAAGTCCAACCATCGGAACCATGGAGTTCTCTTCTTAACTACTTCTCAAGTTGGCAATCCCTGACATCTCTAAATCTAAGCAATTGCAATTTTCCAGGAGTAGTAGTTCCAAGTGATATTGGTTGCTTATCGTCATTAGAGGACTTGGATTTAAGTTTTAATAAGTTTGCTAGTCTACCTGCTAGCATCAGTCAACTTTCAAGTCTCACACTCCTAAGATTGGTTGGTTGCAAATGGCTCCAATCACTGCCAGAACTCCCAGCAAATGTAAAATATGTATTTGCAGGTGGTTGTATTGCACTGGAAAATATCCCAAATCCTCTAAAGCCTTGCACTTTGCGGGTATTAAAATTAGATCTTTTCAATTGCCATGGATTGGTGGATCATCATAATTTGAGCAGCTGGGCATGCAAATTGCTGAAAACACATCTAAAGGTATCTCTCTCTCTCCTTGTGTGTGCACACACATATAAACACATTTAAGCTTCCATTTATTTCAGCATTGAAACAATAAAAAAATTTCGTCAATAAAAAAATATTTTTATGGTTAAAAAAAATTAAGCCATTTTGTTTATTTTAAAATTCTTATTAAGATCTTTATATATAAATTTATTAATATATTTTATTTTTAAAATTAAAATTAAATAATAAAAAATAAGTTATTTTGCTAAAATATAAAAAATTATTTCCACATAAAATATTTTTCGACTAAAATATTTTTCAAATATAATTTATTTTCTACAACAAAGAGGGACTAAGTATCTTAGCATTTATGGTGCAGGGACTTTCTAGTGAAACATCCTTCTTCAAGTTTGGGGTTTGTATTCCTGGAAGTGAAATTCCAGAATGGTTCAAAAATCAGAACATGGGATCTTCAATAAGTGTAGATTTACCCCCACATCGGAATAATGATAATTTGATGGGATTTGCTTTTTGTGCTAATTTTATACTTCGACCTTCAGCTTCTTCCAATTATGGCTATGAGAAGAAAACAAGGTCACGCGATTTTATTCTAGGTTGTCGCATTAAGAATGATCAAGGTGAGGATGATTTAATAGATTCTTCATTCTATTTAACAACCTTAGAAGAAAACTCTGCCCAAATTGGGTTAGATCATCTTTGGCTAGTGTGTAAAAGGTTACACTCTATTAGTAAGACTGCTTCATTGGATGGCCATGACCCCAATGGCAGTTCACTTTCATTTTGGGCCCAATCAGTATTTTCTAATGTAGAAGTGGAATATAGGAAGTGTGGATTCCGCTTTGCATACTCACAAGACTTGGAAGAGTAGCACCAAACAATCATTAGAAATCTTTGAAGTAAATAGGTTAGTTATGTGGCTTGAATTTTAAATATATTTTCTTAATAAATTGATTCAAAAGTTCTGCTATTAGAATTGAAAAAAAAAAAAAGTATTGAGATCACCCAGAAAATTGTATCGCATTTTGTTATTATAGTGTAATTTTATCTCTACCTTACTTATGGATGTAAACCTTTCAATCGGATCAAATTAATTTTTTTTTATGTCTATTCTCTTTTCTCTTCCTTTATTATTCTGTCTTTTTTTATTATTGTGATTAATAAATCGGTATCTAGTAATATCCATTTGTTTCAACAGAAGATTTGTACGTTCTCCCTTATCATTTTGATCACATCAAGAAATGAAGGAACCACAACCTCAATGGCTCAAGATTTTAATTTTTGTATTTATTTTTGAGGGGTGTGTCATTGGAGAGAGATAAGTCAGTCATAAACCATTATGAAAAAAGTTTAAATAAGTACCTTAACTTTTCATCAAAATTCAAAAAAGTCTCTTTCATATTTTGCCAAATAAGGCAAATCAATTTATATTTAGAGGATGTTTGGTTTAGGTGGTTAATAGCTAATAGGCATCCAAATAGTGAAATCCAAATAGTTAAATTAAAGTGTTTGATAAAAGTTTAAAAAAATAGTTGATAGTTGATAGGCAATCAATACAGTGTCTTTTAACTGTATTTTGGATAAATTCTACAATTAGAATCGTTTCTCATCAATTAGTAGATATTTTGACTTTATTTTTTATTATGATTATACTATTCTAGTAAAATTCATTAGTTATAATTTTTTAAATTAATTTTTACATCAATAAATTATTTAAAATTATAAGACATAATAATAAATTAAATATATTATAAATAATAATTGGCCAATTAATTTAAAAAGCCTCACATGTGCGCATGTTTGTATTTTAATCTAAATCTTTTAATTTTTATTTAATTGACTCAACCTTTATATTTTAGTATAATTTTAGTCAATTTATAAATTTCTAAAATTGATAGTCTATGTGTCAATTTGATAATCTAACTGACATGACACGTGTATTATTATTATTATTATTTTATATAAACTAATAACCAAATGATTAAAAATACCCAACATTTATATTATTTTGCATATTAATTCAAACTTTTAAATTTTAAATTAATTAACCCAACATTTATATTTGATTGTAATTTTAGTCGATTTTTAAAAATTAAAATGTAACAGAGATAAAATGTCAAATGTAATATTTTATATTTAAAACTAATTTTACATATGAAAATAATATTAATTTATACTTGATGCTACATAACAACCATCTAAAGTAAGATGTGATCTATCACTGTGAGATAGGTCCACGTGACAAGGATCCGATAGGTAGGAGACATGGTCCAGCCTGAGGCAAGGAGGACCCTAACACCTTAACACCTGATTCATCAGCAAGACTCGCCCTCTCCTCAACAGGGCGAGTCTCGGTATGGAGTTACCGTTCCCAAGCACAATCCAGCGTATACTCATTACGTCTATAATCGAGAGATTACCAACCTATCAGCTGAAGATATTCCTTATTAAGCAGACAGCCACATCATCACTGGATTATCGGAAAATGCTATATTTATCTCCATTCTCTTACAATATAAAAGGAGGACGATCACGATGATAAAGGTATGTTATTCTCTCATATAAAATCTTTAAGCAATTCATTGCATTTTCTCTCTTCTAATATTCTGACTTTGAGTGTTGGAATGGTTGCCGTGAACACCCACCACCATCTCACATTCTCTTTCTTGCAGGTTCTAACCGATCACAACGCAGCTCTATTCCAACTATGTTATCAATCTAATATATGCAATATCATTTAGTTCTACTTCTGGGAGATCCTTTGAATCTACTATTCATTTGGATTATGACCGATCTCCAACTCTTTTTCTCATAAAAGAATATCTCTCTCCTTTCACTTTTAAAATGGTCGGATGTTCATGATCTGCTGCTAATTTTGCCACTCACAAGGGTGTCATCATTTCTTTCACTAAGAATAATGGGCAAAATATGCCCCTAATAGTCAATAAAGCTGTAACGACCTGGAAACCGGACCGCTACCAGTGCTAGAATTCAGATCGACTTAAGGTCGCCGGAACCCGTAGCAAGCCTACTATGTATCCTGTGTACCTGATAAATCTCATACATGATCATACATTTTTATAACAATTTTAAACTTTTCATTTTCCAAGCTTGACCTGTGCATGCACTATAGCTGTAAACATAAAACCCCATACTAGAGCCCTCATCAAATGCTCTAGTTGGATTAACAAAACATATATCAAGCTTGGTTCTCATTACATAACATCATTAAACATACTTACTGATCATGTACAAAAGGGATCAACCATACTCTAGGGTCAAGCACAATACTAATCCGCTATATACATTACATTACATCATTTACTTTACATGTCCACTACTATACTGTTACATAGCCTCTAGCCCTGCTGATACCCTGTGCTATCTCTGGCCCTGCAAACCTGGGGATTAGGGAGAGGGGTGAGCTACTAGAGTCCAGTGAGCAGAACAATAAAAATCATTTAATAAATCATGCCTTCATGGAATGCATCACATCACAAATCAATCACATCAAGGATGGACTGACCCAAAAATTCCTCTACTCTGTGCTCGGCCCTCGGTGGAGCTCCTCAGGACTTCTGTTACATACAAAGCTCTGTGTCCCGCCCTCAGTGGGACTCCTCAGGACTTCTGTTATCTAGAGGGCTAATGGGTCACTGGGCTTTTTAGCTCACCCCCCTCCCTTAACCCCAGGTGTGCAGGATCAGTGTTAGCACAAGAGAACAGCAAGGGTAAAGACTAAGTTATGTAATAGTTAGAAGTGGACATGTAAATATAAAATGATATTGTGTAAAGTAATGTAGAGAAATGTTTTATTGTTTAGTATTGTGTTTGACCCTAATGGTAATGTTAATCCCTTTGTACATGATCTTTTAAATGAAATATTTTTATGATGAGAATTGATGAACCAAGCTTGATATATGTTATGTTAACCCACTAGAGCATTTGATGAGGGCTCTAGTATGGGGTTTTATGTATGTGGATATGGTGCATGCACAGGTCAAGCTTGGTATATGGAAAGTTTTATTTTTTTATGAAAATGTACGATCATGTATGGGATTTTATCAGGTATACAGGATGTATGTTAGGCTTGCTACGGGTCCCGGCGACCTTAAGTCGATCTAGATCCTAGCGCCGGTAGCGGTCCGATTTTCGGGTTGTTACAGCTGATTTCACCAAAATTAATCTAATGATTAAACCAGTTTATGAATAACTTTTGTGCATAAAATGGTAAACTAGGTCAAACCATAGATACTAAAAATTAAAATTTTCGGTAAAAAAAAAGAGGGGTTGGGAAATAACAATCAGATTTATAAAATTTAAATGGCCTAATTCTACCAATCAAAATCCTAAATAATAACGAAATTTCAGTTCAATGAAAATTCACAATTCAATGCTCTTTTTGCTTATAGACAAAATATAAATTTCACCTCTGATTAAATACTTAACTTAAACATAGACAACAAGGTAAATTGATGTAAGCACAACCAACAACACAAAAAATGATAAGTGTAACATCCTCTTGGCCAACACCAGTGAATATTGTCCGCTTTGGGTCAAGGGATTTCTACCTTGTCTTCCCTCACGGGTTTGTTTTCGAATAAAGGGATTTTGATACCCTATCTTCCTAAAACGCGTCCACTTGGGTGTTCTGGGCATAGGCTTATAAGGCCCTCTCCCTTTCAACCTCTTTCCGATGTGGGATACCTTTGATCCACCTGCATAGGGCTTCTACTCTCCTTACAGGCCTGAGCGTCCTCGCTCAGCACACCGTACTCATGAGGCCCAGGCTCTGATACCAATTGTAACATCCTCTGGGCCCACACCAGTGAATATTGTCCGTTTTGGGTCAAGGGATTTCTACCCTGTCTTCCCTCATGGGTTTGTTTTCGGGTCAAGGGATTTGATACCCTGTCTTCCCAAAACGCATCCACTGGGGTGTCCTGGGCATAGGCTTATTAGACCCTCTCCCTTTCAACCTCTTTCCAATGTGGGATACCTTTGATCCACCTGCATAATAAGCCCTATGCAGGTGGATCAAAGGTATCCCACATCGGAAAGAGGTTGAAAGGGAGAGGGCCTTATAAGCCTATGCCCAGGACACCCCAGTGGACGCATTTTGGGAAGACAGGGTATCAAATCCCTTGACCCAGAAACAAACCCGTGAGGGAAGACAGGGTAGAAATCCCTTGACCCAAAGCGGACAATATTCACTGGTGTGGGCCCAGAGGATGTTCCATCTTGGTTCTTGACATTGTATTACGAATAAGGTTTGGTACTAACTTGTATGATTCTTATTCTTGCTGCTCTTAAAATCAATTAGTTATAAGTGTTCTTAATTGTATGTTAATTAAAGGTGATTTAGATTGAAGAATTATTTTCTGAACTGAGTTCTTTTTACTAGGGTATGTATCGTTTCAGTCTCTAATAGACTGGGGTTCCGCATCATAAATGCTTAAACTAATTTCTTAAAAGCATCAATTCAAGCCTAACACCTTTACTAATTTTAATTATTCAACTGAAATCGGTATCTAGACAAGCTTGATCAAATTGGCAATAAAACTAAATAAGAAGCATAAACTATTTAATTAATCTATTGTTTCCTTAGGTTATAAATGAAAATTTGTACCATACCTAATTGCGACAAGCATTCATTCTCACACAATAATTATGGTTTAGGAAGATGAATTAGCAATTAATCACATAAACAATCAATTAATAGACCAATTTAGTTAATTATTCAAGCAATTAAAAACATACGAGGTTAAAAGAGTTGAAATGAGTGATTCGACACTCTTCTCCCTTAAATGAATTTGAAAGTTCGATAATAGAATAAATATTAATAATTATTTAACAAAAAAAATAATTATAATAAAAAAATGAACTCAGAAAAATGCATATAAATCTGAAATCCCTTGAATTAAACTGAAAACTTAGCGGCTCATATTTATGACTCGCAAGAGGAAAAAAAATTCAAAATAAAGTAATATTCAAATACTACCTATGTCTCTCTAAGTTTTTAAGGTAAAATTAATTTTTACTTATTTATATGTATCCTTATTAATTTTTACATCATTTACTGTTAATATAAAAAATAATAATAATAAGTAATATTTTAAACAAATTATTATAAATTTTTTAAAAATAAAATTATTAATTACTAGTGAATAAACCTTAAATGATATATATTGTAGGATGGGATAATATCAAGTAAATATCAAGGCTAGTTGCTTGGTATTAATATATGTGCTTTTATAGTAAATTTTATAATTAAATAACAATTCAATGAACCACATTAAGAAACCATGGAGTTATAAATCATTTAACCCATCAACTTGTGATGTTATATTAATTGTACTAGCCTAATTTCATTTAAATAATTTTTATATTTTTTTATTAGATCTAAAATAATTAATTTAAATTATTTATTAATATTGAGTTAGGTTATGTATAACCCTTAATTTTTTTCATAACCCATTATATGGGAGGTTACAATAATATTTGATTTAAATTATTTATTAATATTGAGTTAGGCAAAGACAACATTATTGAAAAATTCTAGAATTAGTCATACACATCATTAATATTTGAATTCTTAGAGTACTTTATCAATCAGTTTCTAAGGAATTGCAGATTTATTACCTTCTCTGCCTTATGTATGAAGATAGGGATTATGAATTTTTCAATATTACCCTTGCTTTGATTAAGAAAAATAAATAATTTCCTTAAATTCATAGATTTTGTTATTTTAAAAAAAAAATTATATGTTACTTAACAAACTTGTAAACAGTATTATCATTTAAAAAAATAAAAATATAATTATAACTTTTTATAAATAAATGGTTGATTATTATCAGTACTTTAAATTATCGATAAGTAATCGATAATTTACTTTAATTATAATTTTTTTAATAATTTTATCGATGAATTTTATTGTTATTTTTTTTTTATTTTTTAATGATTTAATATATTAAAAAAATGGCTTAATTTACATATATATACAGTCACATGGTATTTTGTTAACACTTATTAAATTAGATGGCATAACATTATAAGACAATATTTACTCTTGACTTTTACGCATGTATAATTATTTCCTATCTTAATATTATTTTTATATTTTATATTTTTAACTCATACTATAAAATTTTATTAATAGTAAAATTTTTAATTCCTTAACTTTAATTTTATTTTAAGTTTGGATAATTTATGATTTTATATTTGATGAAAACATATTTCATTAAATTTTAAATCTTTAGAATAAGTTGATTACTATATTATTATTTTTTAAATTAATTGATATATACGGGTAAAGACAATAAAATAGAACAAAAGATGCACTTTATTCAGCATTATAATATTTATTTATATTGATAAATAACTCTGCACATTTCATTATAAAATGCATTTTGAAACCATGCAAAGAAAAATAAAAAATAATAAAAAGTAAATACACAGAGAGAATAAGTTTATTATATGATAGATGTATTTTTTTTTTTTAAAGTTACATGAGATATGTATACAATGTATGCAGCATTCTCTTTTAACTTGTTCTCTTTCATATTTTCTTGCCAGCTATATAAAAAGCCATAATTTTAATAAATTAATGGTGAGCCGTATTCAATTCAAACTGAAAAAATAAATCGAATTAAATTAATTAAATTCAATTTTAATTATAAAATATCGATAAAATTGAATCGAATCAAGATAATAATATATTATTTTTTATAATATAAAGAGATTAAATCATAATTAAAATTAAAATATTTTAATAAAATACATATAAAAAGTAAAAAAAATCTATTAAAAGCAATAATCGATCAAACCGAATTGAATTAAATCGAATCGAATTAAATCAATTTGATTTAAATTGATTTCTGCTTAAAATTAATTTAATTTTATAAATACTAAAATTTTAATTTTTAATTTATTCAGTTCGATTCAATTTTAAATCAAATTAATTGAATACTCAAAACAAATATTAAGTAAAGTAATTTATGAGTTTAATGCTATATAACTTCGCTATATTCATTTATTTAGTAAAATTTTTTTCTGTTCACAAGAGCAATAGACCCTATAACAGACTTAACAATTGACCTGTATATAATTAATTATTTTATGTAACATTTTAATCGAGTCTTGGTTATTTCTATGTTTGGACAACTATTATAATTTATTTTAACTAATAAATCATACTATTTTCTTTTTTGTGCATATGCAATAACTTTTCGGCTTGGAGATTGCTTCTTTAACATGGACAAACGGTGCATTTGATATATATATTTTCCCTTTACAGATGAAAAATGTCGGACAATAATTATATTCTTCTTCTGTTGGTGCCGCATGTTCATCAGCATCACAAGAATCAGACATATGCTATCAAGTCATTTCTTTGGTATCTTTTTAAAATCATTTATTTGTGTATATTTACTAGGCTTATATAGTAATTATATGGACTAATATCAAAATACATTAAATCCGGATATTAATAATTCAAATCATCTCAATCTCCTAATAAAATGATACAATTTTAATCGCAATAACATATGATCCATATTAGAATATTATCTATTCTACATTTTATTTTATTAGCATTTTTTATCCTATCTTATATTGGATTCTACATCGTAGTAATATCCAAACTTTATTTAATATACTATATGTAAATAGTTCACCATCTCAATAATTAAGTATACTATTATCTCAATAGTCAATTCGATTATTTATTCAATACCCATACTGAATTAAGTATCAGAGAGATTGCTAAGCCAATCCACTCAGTGTTCGCTCTTATTTTACAGATCTATACCCGAAGAAATATGATGCCTACAACATTATTGGCGTCATCTGTGAGAATCAACACAAAAGTTATGTATCTTGCACTATTTTTATTATTTAAAAAAATTGTGACCAAACAAGCAGAAATTTGAGTTTCTACGATGAAAATATTTCTTTCACTAAAGAATTATATTCTATCGCAAAATCTATTACTAACAAAATTTATATCTCTGTCACACTTTATTAGAAATCTCGGCTTTTACGACGAAATAAATACCGTTGCTTAAGGGTTTTATTTCGTCGCAAAAAGGTTATACAACAGATTTGCGATAGATGTAATCCCATATTTGTTATTTTTGTCGTAAACTTTTTGTGACCGAAATTTACAATTTGCTAATGTAGCAACAGATTTTGTGATGGCTTCGTTGAATCAACTATAGAATTTCATCATAGCTAAATTAGATGCATAAATATTTTATTATTTTTAAGTATCACTCAAGCTCTCATTAAGCATTAAGGTCTTTCAGTATTAGTTTTTTATTATGTTTATTTTATAAGATCTATCATCGTATTAATGAGTTAGAAAGAGTCCTTTATTGTATAAAAAAAAGGAAAGGGAAATAAAAGTTACAGATTATTTTATTGGCAAAATTACAATATTTAAACATATCAACTAAATAATTTTATGTATCTTACAACCATCAGTCCTCTCATACAAATTCAATTTTTTATCTATTCACTTTAGCAATGGTATTATAACCTTTGCACTCCAACCATATTAGCCAAAGTATTTTCATGTTACGCATACACATTTAAAACATTAATATTACAGTAAATAGTTTAATTTGAATTTTGAAATTGCCATCACACATGTTGTCCTGCTTTGCTATTATTCTAGGAAATTTTACAAAAATATTTTATTCAAGAACTAATTTCGCAGATGAGTTTTAAAAGTTTATGTTAACTATAAAAGAGACACAACTCTAAAATGATGGGATATACCACAAATCAAAAGTTTTGTGCTCACTTTTAGCAGCCTTTCGTCCATTCCAGTGAATTTCAAAATCAAAGCAAATCATTACCAAAATCCCATAAGGCCATAAATTTGTCAAGGAAGACGAATCCCACAAGGCTACAAGTTTGTTAAGGGAAGACGAATCCCACAAGGCTACAAGTTTGTTAAGGGAAGACGAATCCCACATGTAATACCCGGCTAGACCCCGGCACCGGAATTCCTTCTTTCCGGCGGTATTTCCGTTGGAAGCCGGAATGTTTCGGATTTCGGAGCCTTTCCGATGGGTATAACAGAGGTTTTTCAAAATGTTTTTACTTGTTTTTAATGTTTTGAGTAAAAAGGAAATGAGTTTTGAAGAGAAAAGGCCAAGGAGGGAAAAAGCAGGTTCGGGCGCCGAAGGTGAGAGTTCGGCCGCCGAACATGGGAAGGTTTTGGGAGCGCTTTTGGCCTCCGAAAGCTTTGTTTGAGAAAAACAAGGTTCGGCCGCCGAAGGTGAAGTTCGGCCGCCGAACATGCATGAGTTTAGGGGGCACATTAGGCTGCCGAAAGTGGTTGACCAAGCCACCTATAAAAGCCCCTTAGGTCGGTTCAAGAGGGAAGTTTTCTTCCTCTTGCCACCCAAGGTGAGTTCATACCCTCCTTGGATGTGTTCATGTTTATTTTCAAGATTTACCAAAGGTTTAAAGAGTTTTAACTTGTTTTGAAGGTTTTTAAGCAAAAGAGCAAAGTTTAGAGGCTTGGAGAGTTTGGATCGTTCTTCCTAGCTAACTCCAAGTTTGGACCATCAATCCTCTCGTTCTTCAAGAGGTAAGCATGGATCCTCAGCTCCCCTTATGTTTTAAGTAAGTTTTATGGAAGGAAAAAGGGTTAGATGCATGTTTTGCATGAGTTTGCATGAGAGGGTTTTTGTACCCATTATGCTTATATGATGTTATGTTTATGTTTTTGGGGTTTTAAGCTTGTTTTGAGCCCCTATGTGCATGGTTAAGGGTCTATGCATGGTTTTGAGAGGTTGGTTGTGTGTTTTGGGTGTTGGTAAAGGTTTTGGAGGCTGTGTGTGTGCATGAGACCCGAGTTCTGCCTTGCTAGAAGAACTCAGGTTCGGCCGCCGAAGGTAGTTTCGGCCGCCGAACCCCTTGAGGAGGTTGTTTCGGCTGCCTAAACTCGCCCCCGAAAGTTTGGACTATCGGCTCTGGCAAAGAGTTTCGGCCGCTGAATATGCCGCCGAAGGTTGGGACTTTCATCTCTGGATGGGTCTTTCGGCCGCCGAACCTTGCCCCCGAAAGTGCATGACTTTCATCTCTGGAGGGACTTTCAGCCGCCGAACCTGCCGCCGAAAGTGCCCTGTCCAGCCTTCCTTTGCCCGTTTTTCCATGCATGTTTATGATGTTTTAAGGGAGTTTTGGGGAGATGTTTATGGTTATGTTAGAGTATGTTTGGGACCTCATATGAGTCCACCCGTGTAGGTGCGGACCTGAGGAACCAAGGAGGCCCCCAGAGTTAGTTTGTTTTCAGAGGTGTTCAGCAGAGCTAGAGGTGAGTGGAATAGAACTGATGGTTTTAAATTCAATGAAAGTTTTAGCATGAATCATGCATCATTAATGCCATGTGTATACTAGGTTGTATCGCATTAGAAAACACGAATATGAAGCATTGCATTATTACTTGAGATTGTGGACGGACATAGAGTATTATCCACTAGCCCTTGGGAGAGTTGACAGAAGTCCTGAGGAGCCCCATGAGGGCCGGGCACAGAGTTCATGTTCATGTATATGTTTATGTTTATGTGTAACAGAAGTCCTGAGGAGCTCCTTTGAGAGCCGGGCATAGAACCAAGGGAATTTTGGATCCGTCCGTCCGAAGGTGAATTACTTGTGATGTGATGCATTTCATGCTAGCATATGTATTTAAATGTTTTTATATTTCTGCTCACTGGGCTCTAGTAGCTCACCCCTCTCCCTAACCCCATGTTTCAGGGCCTCAAAGTAAAGACAAAGGAAAAAGCAAAGTGTAAAGTCAAGTGGTATAGTGTATAGTAGTGGACATGAGATTGTAAAGAGTTAATGTAAAGAAAAGTTATGTAATGTAAAGAGATAATGTAATGTGTACACAGATGTATAGTATTGTGCTTAGCCCTAGTGTATGTTTAATCCCTTTGTACATGAGTTATGAATGAAATGAAATGTTTTATGAGCTTGATGACCTAGAGAGGTTCTATGTCTATATGCATAGATCAAGCTAGCTTGATGACCTTATGTGGTTCTATGTTTATGTACATAGGTCAAGCTGAGAGTTAATGAAAAGTTCAAAATTTTTACAGAAATGTATGATCATGTATGGGATTGAACAAGTACATCGAGAGTATAGCAGGCTGGCTATGGGTTCCGGCGGCCTTAAGCCGACCTGAATCCTAGCGCCGGTAGCGGTCCGATTTCCGGGTCGTTACAGATTGGTATCAGAGCTCTTGGTTCATATGATCGGACCTATAGAGCGGAGCCTTAGGTTCCTGTGAGAGGACCTATAGAGTGTTTGGGCTCATAGAGATAGAGGTTATAGTAGGGCAAGCACAATAGGAAAGATCATGTCCACTAGGATAGGATGAGTCCTGTCTCTATATGATGATGTGTAATGCCATGTTTTATGCATGTGCATTTAATGATATGTTACGTATGTGATGAGAGTTCATGGTTGTTACATGGACCGTATGATATACTAATGTTATGTGTGTATGTTATGTTTTCAGAAGAAAAGATGAGAGGAACTCGTCGATCTGCTAGATTGACTGGAGCTCCGCCAGAGAATGAAGGAATGGATACCCGTCCCCCAGCTTTGCCGAGGGCAATGTCTCAGAGGACAGGGAGAGAAAGAGAAAGAGCATCGAGGGACCCTAGAAGGTCTTTTGATGAGAGTAGAGAAACAGAGCAAAGGAGAAGGTCTGATGTAAGGGAAGAGATGGATGAAGATCAGAGAAGAGATGGAGGGTTAGGTGTTGGCATGTCTGAGGAGGATATGGGATCATCTCAGGGAGGCACTCAGGCCTCGGGGTTTGGTTATTCACCCCAGTATCAGCCCTTTTCTTCGGGCCCAGGGTATTCGATGGGAGGTATGTCGGATTACCCTACCTTTAACCCATATCCCGCCTTTATGCCTTATCCACCGTTTTACCCACCATATCCACCATACCCTATGTATCCACCTTCACCCTTCTACCCGAGTCCAGCAAATCCGTCACCAGGAAGTTTTGCATCTCTTCCATCCCCAGCAGAAATCAGAGCCCCTGTTATCCAAACACCTCAACCTGGCCCATCTGAGAGGAGTAAAGTCAAGATGACCGATTACTTGAAGTTGGATGCTCCGAAGTACAATACCGGAGATGATCCATTTGAGTATTTGAAAACAGTCAAGATAATTGCAGAGGAGCTGGAAGCAAGTGAAAGTAGAGTCATTCAAATGGCGGGTTTCACTCTGAAATGCAAGAAGGCAAAGGAGTGGTTTAAAGGCTATGTGGAACCCAGAATGGATAACATGTCTTGGGAGGAGTTTGCAAATGAGTTTACTGGATGGGCTTTCCCAGATAGTTCCAGAGAGCTCAAGATGATAGAGTTTGAACAGCTGAGGCAGACCGAGGACATGAGTGTTGATGAATACACAGATCGGTTCTTGGAGTTGCTGCAGTATGTGGGTCAAGCCTATGATACAGATAAGAAAAAGGCTAGGAGGTATACGATGAGGAGTCATCCGAGGTACTCCTCCTTGATCCTAGCAGCAGAGAGGGAGAGTTTCCACACAGTGGTGGATATTGCTCGAAAGATGGAGGCTAGTGCTATCATACAGGGTACAGTGAAACAACAGGTGGCACAGTCTTCAGACTCTAAGACCCCTGGTAGGGGTAAGCCAAATCCCTCTTCTCAGAGTGCAGCAGCTAAAAAGTGGAGTGGCAAGCCAAGAAAGAATAAGTTCTGGAATAAGCTCAAGTCAGGTCTGGGTTTAGGCAGTGGCTCGAGCTCAAGCACGGAGGTGCCCCAGTGTATGAGGTGCGGTAGAGCGCACAGAGGAGCCTGTCGGTTTGGGACTATAGCTTGTTACAGATGCGGCCAAGAGGGCCACATGGCTCGGGAATGTCCCAGAGCTGCTTTTACAGCACTGTCCCAGCAGTCAGCTCTAAGTAGTATGGCTCTGCCACCAGCTCCAGCTATGAGTCAGGGCAGAGGTAGAGGAAGAGGGCCAGCCTCTTCTTCTGGTTCCCGAGGTGAGGGTCCGTCAGCGCCAGCTCGGATCTTTACGATGACGCAGCAGGAGGCTAACACATCTAACACAGTGGTGTCAAGTAATCTCATCATTGGTTGTTCTGATGTGTATGCTTTGTTGGACCCTGGTGCTTCTCATTCTTTTGTTGCTCCGAGAGCCATAGAGAGAGTGGGTTTGATGACTTCTGGGTTAAAGTGTCCCCTCTGGGTCAGTGGACCCAAGTGTGATCCATCAGTGGCAGAGTCAGTCTGCCGTTATAGCCCAGTGTTTATAAAGGGTAGATGCCTTCCAGCTGACCTTGTGGTTCTAGATTTGACGGATTTTGATGTCATTCTAGGGATAGATTGGCTATCTGCTTATGGTGCTACCTTGGACTGTAGAGACAAGGTAGTGAGATTCAGAGATGAGGATGGATTTGAGTTTGTCTTCAGAGGAGACAGGAGGGGCACACCGAGAGGTTTGATATCAGCCCTTCAGGCTCGTAGGTTGCTCAGGAGAGGGTGTCAGGGGTTTCTAGCTCACGTGAGAGAGCTTGACAGTAAGGTTAGGGAACCCACCTCAGTGCCCGTAGTTAGAGAGTTCCTAGATGTGTTCCCAGACGAGCTTCCAGGTCTACCATCTGATAGGAAGCTAGAGTTCGAAATAGAGTTAGTGCCTGGTACCAGACCGATCTCTATCCCTTCCTACAGGATGACCCCAGCAGAGTTAAATGAGTTGAAAGAGCAGCTACAGGAGTTGGTAGATAAGGGTTTCATCCGACCCAGTACCTCGCCTTGGGGTGCTCCAGTGTTGTTTGTAAAGAAGAAGGATGGATCCCTCAGACTTTGTATCGACTACAGGCAGTTGAAAAAAGTCACTACCAAGAATAAGTACCCTCTACCCAGGATCGACGATCTATTTGACCAGCTGGCAGGAGCAGGTTGCTTTTCTAAAATAGATCTGAGATCAGGATACCACCAGCTCAGAATCAGAGAAGAGGATGTACCAAAGACAGCTTTCAGGACCAGATATGGGCATTATGAGTTCCTAGTAATGCCATTCGGGTTGACTAATGCCCCTGCAGCATTCATGGACCTCATGAACAGAGTTTTCAGAGAGTATCTGGATCACTTTGTGATTGTCTTTATTGATGATATCCTAGTGTATTCCAGAAATGCAGAGGAGCATGCCCAGCATCTGAGGATAGTGTTACAGACCTTGAGAGAGCATGACTTGTATGCCAAGTTCTCCAAGTGTGAGTTCTGGCTGAGGAGCATTTCTTTCTTGGGGCATGTTGTGTCAGACCAGAGAATAGCAGTAGACCCCAAGAAGATAGATGCGGTAGCAAACTGGCCGAGACCCACCACAGTGACAGAGATAAAGAGCTTTCTAGGTTTGGCAGGCTACTGTAGGAGGTTCGTTCAGGACTTCTCTAAAATTGCTGCTCCTATGACCAGATTGACCAAGAAAAATCAAAAGTTTATATGGTCTGACGAATGTGAAGAGAGTTTTGAAGAGCTAAAGCAGAGGTTGACTTCAGCACCGGTGTTAGCTCTGCCTACGAGTAATGAAGACTTCACAGTGTACTGTGATGCGTCCCGAGTGGGACTGGGTTGTGTGTTGATGCAGAATGATAAAGTGATAGCTTATGCTTCTAGGCAGCTGAAGAAGCATGAGATGAACTACCCTACACATGACCTAGAGATGGCAGCTGTGATCTTTGCACTCAAGATGTGGAGGCATTACCTCTATGGGGTTAGATGTGAGATCTTTATAGATCATAAGAGCCTGCAGCACATTTTGAGTCAGAGAGAGTTAAACTTGAGGCAAAGGAGATGGGTTGAGTTGCTTAGTGACTATGATTGCAAGATTCAGTATCATCCGGGTAAGGCTAATGTTGTAACGACCCGGAAACCGGACCGCTACCGGCGCTAGGATCCAGATCGGCTTAAGGCCGCCGGGACCCGTAGCAAGCCTAACATACATCCTGTGAACCTGTTTAATCCCATACATGATCATCAACATACATAAAAATTTGAACTTTTCTTTTCTCTTACCAAGCTTAACATGTACATATACATAACATAAACATAAACCTCCACTGGAGTCCTCATCAAATGCTCCAATGGGGTATCTCATCATACATTAAGCTTGGATTATCATGAACATCATCATAAAAACATTCTATAGATCATGTAACAAGGGATAACCATATACATAGGGTCAAGCACACTCTCTAATCCTCAATATCATTATTACATTACATAACTCAACATTACATTACAATGATCATCATGTCCACTACTAACTATACATACATAAGACTTTACTCCTGCTGACCTCCTGGTCTACCCTGTACCTGCACACTTGGGGTTAGGGGAGAGGAGTGAGCTATAAAGCCTAGTGAGCAGAATAATAAAAACATTATATTAACATTTCATGATTTTTATGGAATGCATCACATCACAAACAAATCACATAAAGGATGAACTTGTCACCAATAGCCCTCTACATAGTCCAACTGTGCCAGGGACGTAGAATGGGTCTTCCTGGACTTTCTCTTACATAGCATAACATAACATAACAGTCCAACTGTGCCAGGGACGTAGAATGGGTCTTCCTGGACTTTCTCTTTACATAGTGCCAGCGAACGTAGAATGGGTCCCACTGGTCTTTCATTCCACACCATACATATCATATCATTACATCATGGGTCGAGGACTATTGGATCATTCAACATTCATCCACATCAACAACACAAGAATGAAATGCAACATATTCGTGAGTACTAGTGCAAGCACCCTAATATAACACATGGTATCCATGATGCGTGAATCATGCTAAAACATTCATTATTTATTTTTAAAACATAAAGAGTTGTTCCACTCACCTCTGGCTAGCTCTGACCAGACACTGGAGCAGCTGACTCACTGCTGGGGTCCTCGGTTCCTCGGGTCCGAACCTACACAGGTGGACTCAAATGAGGGACCAAACATACATGGACATAACTCTAAACTACTCCCCAAAAACCCCCTAAAACATCCTGAAACAACCATAGAAAAACATGCAAAGAATGGCTGAACAAGGCACTTTCGGCGGCACCTTCGGCGTCCAAAACTCCCAGACAGAGACGAAACTTCTCTTTCGGGGGCAGGCTTCGGCAGCCGAATGCTGCCTCCACAAGAGGGTTCGGCGGCCGAAAGTCCTTTCGGCTGCCGAACCTGGTTTCTCCCAAAGGGCAGAAACTCAGCTCCTCTATGCACAAATGCCTCCCAAACCTCACAAAACATGCATAAGCCTATTCTACAACATGCATACTCAAGCATACAAGCTCCTAGGGGTTTCACACTAACTTAAACCCCAACTACAACACATCAAGCATACATTTCCAAGCCACATTGTCCATGAACACACATTAAACCCATAAACTCATATAAACCTATACATGCCATTCTACCCCATGAATCAACTTAAAACTTACTTAAAACTTAAAATGAGCTCAAGATCGGCTCTTACCTCTTGAAGATCGAGAGAGAGATGACCTAAACTTGGAGTTGGGAGAGTTTTAACTCCTTGGGTCTCCAAGCTCTAAAACTTGTTCTATAAGCTCAAAAACCTTCAAATCGACATAAAACTAGTTAAAACGTGAAAGATCGAAGGAAAAACATAAAAAATGAACCATGGGAGAGCAAGAACTCACCCTTAGCTAAAAATGGGGAAAAGCTCGCCCGTTTCGGCCATGGGGTCCTTTTATAGGGGCTGGCAGACCACCTTTCGGCAGCCGAACGTGTCCCCACATCTCATGCATGTTCGGCGGCCGAACATGAAGTTCGGTGGCCGAACCTGGGCCAACTTTCGGAAGCCTAACTTTCCTCCTAAACTCTCAAATGTTCGGCGGCCGAACTTTGAAGTTCGGCGACTGAACCTGGAAAATGCCTCCATGGTCTTTTTCATTCAAAACTTAATTTCTTTCTTATTTAAAATCATAAAATACATGAAAACATTTTATGAAAACATGATTTTACCCTTCTAGAGGTTTCCGACATCCAAATTCCACCGGACGGTAGGAATTCCGATATCGGAGTCTAGCCGGGTATTACATTCTCCCCCCTTACGAACATTCGTCCCCGAATGTTCCTCAACTAAAACATGCATAGCATACTATCATACAAAACACATAAAGCACATAAAACTTACCTTAGAAGAGATGTGGATATTGCCGAAGCATAGACTCCCGTGTCTCCCAGGTACACTCCTCAATGTTGTGGTGATTCCAAAGGACTTTCACCATTAGGATTTCCTTGTTTTGCAACTTTCTGATCTGAGTGTCTAGAATCCGCACTGGCTACTCAACATAGGTGTAACGACCCGAAAATCGGACCGCTACCGGCGCTAGGATCCAGATCGGCTTAAGGCCGCCGGGACCCGTAGCAAGCCTGACATATAACCTGAAAACCTGTTTAATCCCATACATGATCAACAACATACATAAAAATTAAAACTTTTCTTTCATTCATACACCAAACTCAACCTGTGCATGCACTGAACATAATCATAAACATGATCCCTCTGTGGGATCTCATCAATGCCCCAAAAGGGCAATACAACATATGTTGAGTTGGTTTACATAAACATATAAAAAGATTTAGGATCATCCATTAAAAGGGATACCTTACACATAGGTCAAGCACAACCTCTAATCCTCAATATCATTACATCACATAACTATTCATAACTTTACAATTTCATCATGTCCACATTCTATCTATTACATACAAACGACTTCAACACTCTCGCGGACCTCCTGGTCTACCCTGTACCTACATACCTGGGGTTAAAGGGAAAGGGGTGAGCTACAAGAGCCCAGTGAGCAGAATAATAAAACATTTAAACATATGATAACATGAAATGCATCACATCACAACTAATCATATCAAGGATGAACTTGTCACCATTTAGCCCTCTACATATTCCAATCATGCTAGGGGCGTAGTGCAGGCCACACCTGGTCTTTCTCTTATACATAACATAACATACATAATCCATGGTGCCAGGGGCGTAGTGCAGGCCACGTCCGGTCTTTCTCTTACATAGTGCCAGGGGCGTAGTGCAGGCCACACCTGGACTTCCATATCATATCATCATGTCATAACATATGAGGGCTAATGGATCATTCCACGTTCATCCGCATCAACAACATTTTATGCAATGCAACATATTCGTGTAACTAATGCAATCAACCTATTACATATAAACATGATGCATGAATATGCTTTAAGCATTTGATTTCGTAAGATAAAAGGTTTAATTTAGTTCTACTCACCTCTGGCTAGCTCTGACACTGACAGAAGCAGCTGACTCACTGCTGAGGTCCTCGGTTCCTCGGGTCCGAACCTACACAGGTGGACTCAAATGAGGGACCAACATACTATAACATGACTCTGAAAACATCCCCCAAAAACCCCCTAAAACACCTTAAAACAATCATGCAAAACATGCAAAGGAAGGCTAAACAGGGCAGGTTCGGCGGCACCTTCGGCGGCCGAAAGTCCCTCCAGAGCCGAAACCCAGGCAGGTTCAGCGGCACTTTCGGCGGCCGAAAGTCCCAGACAAAGACGAAAGTCTCTTTTCGGGGGCAACTTCGGCAGCCGAAAGGCCTGCCTCCCAGGCAGGTTCGGCGGCCGAAAGTCCTTCGGCTGCCGAACCTGGTTTCTGCCAAAGGGCAGAAACTTGGTTCCCTTTGCACAAAAACCTCTCCTTCCCATTCCAACATGCATATATTCAAATCATGCAAATATACATACATTGGCTCCTAGGGGCTTCAAACTATTTTAAACCCCAACTACAACACACAACAACAACACATTGCTCAAAAACACAACATAAGCTCATAAACCTAACCATAAGCTAAACATGCATTCTACCTCATAGATCTTACATAAAACTTACTTAAAACATGCAATGAGCTTAAGATCGGCTCTTACCTCTTGAAGATTGAGAGAGAGACAACCTAAACTCGGAGATGGGAGAGATTTGAGTTCTTGAACCTCAAAGCTCCAAAACTTGCTCAAAACTTGAAAATCTTCAAAACAAGATGAAAACTTGTGAAAATCGTGAAAGATTTGAAGGAAAAACTCAAAGATTGGTGAGGAACGGCGGAGAGCTCACCTTGGCCGACAATGGGGAGAAAAGCTCGCCCGTTTTCGGCTAAGGGACCCTTTTATAGTGGCTGGCCAGGCCACATTCGGGGGCCGAACGTGCCTCCGCATGCATGCCATGTTCGGCGGCCGAACTTGAGGTTCGGCGGCCGAATCTGGACTTCCCTCACTTATTCCTTCGGGGGCCTAAGGCACACCCGAAATGCATACATGTTCGGCGGCCGAACTTTGAGTTTCGGCGGCCGAACCTGTGTTTTTCCTCCACGGTTTTTTTCATGCAAAAACACATTTCCTTTTTACTTAAAAGCATCAAATACATTAAAACATTTTATGAAAACATGGTTTTTACCCTTCTAGAGGTCTCCGACATCCGAGATTCCACCGAACGGTAGGAATTCTGATTCCGTAATCTAGCCGGGTATTACATTCTCCCCCCCTTAAGAATATTCGTCCCCGAATGTTCCTCAACTAACACATAGCATGGCATACACATATTATACACATAAAACACATGAAACATATAAGAACTAACCTTAGAAAAGATAAGGGTATTGCTGGAGCATGGACTCCCGTGTCTCCCAAGTGCATTCTTCCATATTGTGGTGGTTCCAAAGGACTTTCACCATCGGGATTTCCTTGTTTCTCAGCTTCCTGATCTGGGTGTCTAGGATCCGTACTGGCTGCTCAACATAGGTGAGATCTTCTTGGATCTCCACATCAGGTTCACTAAGAACCTTGCCCGGATCTGACACGAACTTTCTCAACATGGAAACATGGAAAATCGGATGGATTCTTTCCATTGAAGCAGGTAAATCCAGCTTGTACGACACATTCCCAATCTTTTGCAAGACTTCAAAGGGTCTGATGTATCGTTGGGCTAGTTTACCTTTCTTCCCAAAGCGAACCACTCCTTTCATTGGAGACACCTTGAGCAATACCAGATCCCCCTCCTGAAACTCTACCTGTCTTCTGCGGATGTCTGCATAACTCTTCTGTCTGCTTGCAGTAGTCTTGATCCTTTCTCTGATTATGGGTACCACCCTGTTGGTAATCTCTACTAGCTCAGGCCCTGCCAAGGCCTTCTCTCCAACTTCCTCCCAGCAAACAGGTGACCTGCACTTCCTTCCGTACAAAGCTTCATATGGAGCCATCCCGATGCTAGCATGATGGCTGTTATTATAGGCAAACTCCACTAAAGGTAGATGCTGCCTCCAAGAACCGTCAAAGTCCAGCACACACATTCTGAGCATATCCTCGATAGTCTGGATGGTCCTTTCTGACTGTCCATCAGTCTGGGGGTGGAAGGCAGTACTGAAATCCAACCTAGTACCCATGGCATTTTGCAGACTCCGCCAAAACCTGGAGGTGAACTGGGGCCCTCTATCAGACACTATTGAAACAGGAACCCCATGCAGCCTGACGATCTCATCAACATACACCTGCGCCAACTTGTCCACAGAATAGCCACTCCTGACAGGGATGAAGTGAGCAGATTTGGTGAGTCTGTCCACAATCACCCATATGGAGTCCACTCTGTTGGACACCGCCGGTAACCCCACTACGAAGTCCATAGCTATATTCTCCCATTTCCACTCTGGAATAGGTAGCGGGTTAAGCATTCCAGCCGGCTTCTGATGTTCCAGCTTCACCCTTTGACAGACTTCGCAGGCTGACACAAACTATGCCACTTCTTTCTTCATCGCTGGCCACCAATAAACTTTCTTAAGATCTTGATACATCTTGGTGGCTCCGGGGTGAACGCTGTATCTTGCATTATGAGCCTCCCTCATAATGTCTCCTTTTTTCCCTATGTCATATGGTACACACAATCGACTCCCATAGCGGAGGATCCCCTTACTGTCAAATCTGAACTCACTGTCCTTGCCTGACTGAACAGTCCTGGCAATCTTCACTAACTCTGGGTCCTCATGCTGTTTCTGAGCCACTTGCTCCAGAAACACAGGTGTCACTCTCATCTGGGCTACCAAAGCACCTGTACCAGACAACTCCATCTGTAGACCTTCATCAATGAGCTTGTAAAACTCCTTCACCACTGGTCTCCTCTCTGCCGTAATGTGGGATAGACTGCCTAGTGACTTCCGGCTTAGGGCGTCTGCCACAACATTCGCCTTACCCGGATGATACTGAATCTTGCAATCATAGTCACTCAGCAGCTCTACCCATCTCCTCTGTCTCAGATTCAAATCTCTTTGACTCAGGATGTACTGCAGGCTCTTATGATATGTAAAGATCTCACATTTTACCCCATAGAGGTAGTGCCTCCACATCTTGAGCGCAAAGATTACTGCTGCCATCTCTAGGTCATGTGTGGGGTAATTCAACTCATGCTTCTTCAGCTGCCTAGAAGCATAAGCAATCACCCTCTCATTCTGCATTAGTACACAACCCAGTCCCACACGGGACGCATCACAAAAGACTGTAAAGTCCTCATCACTAGATGGCAGAGCTAACACTGGTGCTGAAGTCAACCTCTTTTTATGCTCTTCAAAACTCTCTTCGCACTGGTCGGTCCACACAAACTTTTGATTCTTCCTGGTTAATCTGGTCAGAGGAGCTGCAATTTTTGAGAAGTCCTGGACGAACCTCCTATAGTAACCTGCTATACCCAAGAAACTCCTGATTTCTGTCACTGAAGTGGGTCTAGACCAGTTAGCCACAGCTTCTACCTTCTTGGGGTCCACCTCTATTCCATTTTCTGACACCACGTGCCCCAAGAATGAAATGCTCCTCAGCCAGAATTCACACTTGGAGAACTTGGCATATAAGCCATGTTCCCTCAAGGTCTGCAGAACCAACCTCAGATGATGGGCATGCTCCTCTGCATTCCTGGAATACACTAAGATATCATCTATGAAGACAATAACAAAGTGATCCAGGTATTGGCTAAACACTCTGTTCATGAGATCCATGAATGCTGCAGGGGCGTTGGTTAACCCGAACGGCATTACAAGGAACTCAAAGTGCCCATATCTGGTCCTGAAAGCTGTCTTTGGCACATCATCTTCTCGGATCCTCAGCTGATGGTACCCTGATCTCAGATCTATTTTGGAGAAACAACCCGCTCCTGCTAGCTGGTCGAATAGATCGTCGATCCTTGGCAATGGGTACTTATTCTTGGTAGTGACTTTGTTCAACTGCCTGTAGTCGATACAAAGTCTAAGGGTCCATCCTTCTTTCTCACAAACAAGACTGGTGCACCCCAAGGTGAGGTGCTCGGTCGGATGAAGCCCTTTTCTACCAATTCTTGCAACTGTTCTTTCAATTCTTTCAACTCGGCTGGAGCCATCCTGTAGGGAGGGGTAGAGATCGGTCGGGTTCCAGGCATCAGTTCTATCTCGAACTCTATCTCCCTAGCAGGCGGTAAACCTGGCAGCTCGTCTGGGAAGACGTCTAGAAACTCTCTAACCACTGGCACCGAGGCGGGCTCTCTAACCTGACTGCTAAGCTCTCTCACATGAGCCAAATACTTCTGACATCCCTTCCTAAGCAACCTACGAGCCTGAAGAGCTGATATCAGACCTCTAGGTGTACCCCTCCTGTCTCCCCTGAAGACAACCTCTGACCCATCCAGACCTCTGAACCTGACTACCTTGTCCCTGCAGTCCAAGGTAGCACCATGGGTAGATAACTAGTCCATCCCTAGAATGACGTCAAAATCTATCAAGTCTAGAACCACAAGGTCGGCGGAAAGGCATCTCCCCTCAACAAAAACTGGACTGCACTGGCAGACTGACTCTGCCACTGATGGATCACACTTGGGTCCATTGACCTAGAGAGGACACTCTAATCCAGAGATCATCAGACCCAACCTCCCGACGGCTCTCGGAGTAATAAAAGAATGAGATGCACCAGGGTCCATCAAGGCATACACATCTGAACAACCAATGACTAAGTTACCTGCCACCACGGTGTTAGATGCATCTGCCTCCTGTTGAGTCATCGTGAAGATCCGTGCTGGAGCTGATGGACCTTCACCTCTGAAACCCGCTGAAGAAGAGGCTGCCCCTCTCCCTCTACCTCTGCCACTGGCCTGAGTCGTGGCTGGAGCTGCTGGCTGCGCTACACTACCTGAAGCTGTCTGCTGGGACTGTGCCATCGGGGCTGTTCTTGGACATTCTCGAGACATATGCCCCTCCTGACCACATCTGTAATAGGCTGCCGTCCCAAACCGACATACTCCCTTGTGTGGCTTACCACACCTTGCACAAACTGCATTATCCGCACCAGAGCTTGAGCCACCTCCCAATCCCAGACTGGACTTAACCTTGTTCCAGAACTTGTTCTTCTTAGACTTCCTGGGACCTCTGTCCCACTTTTTGCTACCTGAAGCTGCTGCACTCATTGAAGAAGAGCCTGGGGTCTTAGAACCAGAAGGCTATGCCACTGACTGCTTAACTGTCCCCTGAATGATGGCACTGGCCTCCATTTTTCGGGCCATATCCACTATGGCATGAAAGCTCTCCCTATCTGCTGACTGGATCAAGGAGGAATATCTGGAGTGGAGTTTCATGATATACCTCCTGGACCTTTTCTGGTCCGAGTCAAGATTTTGCCCTGCAAATGGCAACAGCTCCAAGAATCTGTCTGTGAACTCCTCTACACTCATCTCATCAGTCTGCCTCAACTGCTCAAACTTTATCATCTTCAGCTCCCTTGAACTATCTGGGAAAGCCCAACCTGCAAACTCGTTTGCAAACTCTTCCCAAGACATCCTGTCCACTCTCGGGTTCACATAATTCTTGAACCACTCTCGTGCCTTCTTGCATTTAAGTGTGAACCCAGCCATCTGAATGGCTCTACTATCATCAGCCCCAATCTCATCTGTGATCACCTTAACCCTTTCAAGATACACAAATGGGTCATCCCCTTTTTCATATTGAGGAGCACCCAATTTCATATAGTCGGTCATCTTGACCTTGCTCCCACTGGCTGAGGTAGGTCTAGGAGGTTGAGTGACTGGGGCTGCTGGTTCTGTAGGTGGTGGAGGTGGTGCAACATTTTCTGAGGTAGGGTTTGCTGGATTTGGATAGTAAGGTGGGGGTGGATACATTGGGTATTGTGAATATAGTGGGTAGTAGGGTGGGTATGGCATCTGTGTTGGATAAGGGGTGAAGCTAGGGTAATCCGACGTATCTCCCATCGAATACCCGGGATTTTGTGAGAAGTGTGGGTAATGGGGTGGCTGAACAAATCCCGAGGCCTGAGTGCCTCCTTGGGACTCTCCCATTCCCTCTTCTGACATGCTAACTCCCAGACTGCCATCCCTCCTCTGCTCTACATCCATATCATCCCCCATGTCTTCTGACATTCCTCCCTGAACTGTTCCCCTCACTGATCTGCTCCTACCCAGATCCAGAGACCTTCTAGGGTCTCTTACTGCTCTTTCTCTGTTAGACCTACTGGACATTGCCCTAGGCAATGTAGGAGGACGGGTGCTCATGCCCTCATCCTCAGGTGGCACTCCAGTCAATCGTGCAGATCGACGAGCTCCTCTCATCCTGTTTTCTGAAAGGCAGCACATAACAAGCAAACATTAGCATCATATGGTTCATGTGGGCACACATGAACCCTCATCACATACATCACACATCATTAATGCACATGCATATAATCATGGCATTTCACATCATCATACAAGACAGGACTCCACATTCTGTCCTAGTGGACATGACCTTTCCTATTGTGCTTGACCTTCTATAACATCTATGAGCCCGACACTCTAGGTCCGACCATATGAACCTAGGGCTCTGATACCATTCTGTAACGACCCGAAAATCGGACCACTACCGGCGCTAGGATCCAGATCGGCTTAAGGCCGCCGGGACCCGTAGCAAGCCTGATATATAACCTGAAAACCTGTTTAATCCCATACATGATCAACAACATACATAAAAATTAAAACTTTTCTTTCATTCATACACCAAACTCAACCCGTGCATGCACTGAACATAATCATAAACATGATCCCTCTGTGGGATCTCATCAATGCCCCTGACAGGAGCGGTTGTCGAAGCCGGTCAAAAATAACCTTCTTGGTTACCTACAAATACAACTGTAGACAGTGGTGAAGGATCGTATCCACAGAGAATTGATTACCTATTTATTTATCTTAATCAAGACCAATCAAACCAATTAAAAGCACAAGTGAAAGCAAGTGATTGCAAATAGAACAAAAGTAAAGTGCAAGGAAAGTAAAAAGGGGGGTTTTGAGATGATTTGACTAACAACTAATGAAAGTAATTAAAATAGCAAGTAATAAAAATAAAGAGGAAATCAATAAGAGAAAGGTCTAGTTGAAGATATGGATCCACTTTGGTTGTTTGGGTTGATCATTGAAACATGGTTACCTTGATTGATTCAATAGGTTGGTTATGGGGGTGGAAGACGCTTCTCACCACCATGTCTTTCCTTATGAACAAATTGATTAGGGAACGTCCTCTAACCAATTACTAATCAACAAATTGCCAAGGAACGTCCTTGGGCCATAGGCATCAAAACAATTGCCAATTCAATGAAGAACAAGAAAGATCCAAACCCTAACTACTCAAACGCATGAGATGATGTTAGATCATGCAATTTCTTGGTTTTTACACCAAGTGTTCTTAGATCAGAATATTTCCAGCAATTACGGACTAACAAATATCCTAATCCAACAATCAATTAACTTTGCAATTAAGAATCAAGTGGCCAATTTGATCAAAACAACAAAGCAATCTTAGAATCAAAGCACAATTGCATGAATATTGAATATAATCAAAGACAAAAGTTTCTGTTCAGATCTCACAACCTTTTAAACAACCTTAGTTTCAACCAAACTTCAACTAGAATAAAGGTTTCAGCCACTCATGGCTGAACCAAAACAGAAAATAAAAGAAAAGAAAAAGATGGAAGAACCGGTGGTGGCACAAGTGGTGGAGGAGTGGCGGCCGAACCTTGGAGAGGTTGGGAGATTCAAAATCTGCCTTTCTTGTCTTCTTGAAGCCTTTAAATATGTCTTGAGAGGCTGCCTAGGGTTTCATGGAAGTCCAGGAGACTTTTAGAGGCTGTCCAAAGTGTCCTCGGTGTTGCATGTGCCTTGTTTGTGCATGTATGAAGGAAAAAACGAGTTGCATGTGATGGAAGGCAAGTGGGGGCACTTTGGTCCTTTCAATTGCTGCCCAAGGTCTTCAAGATGTTGCCCTAAGAGTTAAGAGGCTGCCCATGCACTAATAAGGAAGGTAGAGACTCCTTTTGAATTTTGAATGTGCATGGCACTAAGTAGGAAGCATGTGATCTTTGGATTTTCTTTCCTTAATAAGGGGGATCTTGAAATCCAATAATTGAATGTGAATATTGAAGATTTGGATCTCAAGATATTTTCCTTATTTGGCTCCTCAAATATGGCAACTTGGGATATGGCTTCTTGAACAAGGAAAGAGTGCATTGAAGGTGATTTTCGGCTGCCTAAAATGAGTTTCGGAGGCTGGATTTCTTGGAGGTTCGGCGGCCGAAAGTTGAGATTCGGCGGCCGAAGGTAGTGGACTTTCGTCTCTGGACTTGACTTTAGGCCGCCGAAAGTGCCCCCGAAAGTGGGTGACTTTTGGCTTCCGAAAGTGCTTCCGAAAGTGCTTCCGAAGGTGGGTGACTTTTGGCTTCCGAAAGTGCTTCCGAAGGTGCTTCCGAAAGTGGCTGTTTTTTGGCATTCTTTGGCACTTTTAAGAGCATTTTCTCCAAATTGTTTCTTCACACCTAATATTTGCAAAACATGATTAAAACCACAAAATTAGATAGAATAGGTGCAAATAAACATCAAGAATATAAGGATAAATTGGGCTAAAATATGCTCTATCAGCCCCAAAAGGGCAATACAACATATGTTGAGTTGGTTTACATAAACATCATAAAAAGATTTAGGATCATGCATTAAAAGGGATACCTTACACATAGGTCAAGCACAACCTCTAATCCTCAATATCATTACATCACATAACTATTCATAACTTTACAATTTCATCATGTCCACATTCTATCTATTACATACAAACGACTTCAATACTCTCGCGGACCTCCTGGTCTACCCTGTACCTGCATACCTAGGGTTAAGGGGAAAGGGGTGAGCTACAAGAGCCCAGTGAGCAGAATAATAAAACATTTAAACATATGATAACATGAAATGCATCACATCACAACTAATCATATCAAGGATGAACTTGTCACCATTTAGCCCTCTACATATTCCAATCATGCCAGGGGTGTAGTGCAGGCCACACCTGGTCTTTCTCTTATACATAACATAACATACATAATCCATGGTGCCGGGGGCGTAGTGCAGGCCACGTCCGGTCTTTCTCTTACATAGTGCCAGGGGCGTAGTGCAGGCCACACCTGGACTTCCATATCATATCATCAAGTCATAACATATGAGGGCTAATGGATCATTCAACGTTCATCCACATCAACAACATTTTATGCAATGCAACATATTCGTGTAACTAATGCAATCAACCTATTACATATAAACATGATGCATGAATATGCTTTAAGCATTTGATTTCATAAGATAAAAGGTTTAATTTAGTTCTACTCACCTCTGGCTAGCTCTGACACTGACAGAAGCAGCTGACTCACTGCTGAGGTCCTCGGTTCCTCGGGTCCGAACCTACACAGGTGGACTCAAATGAGGGACCAACATACTATAACATGACTATGAAAACATCCCCCAAAAACCCCCTAAAACACCTTAAAACAATCATGCAAAACATGTAAAGGAAGGCTAAACAGGGCAGGTTCGGCGGCACCTTCGGCGGCCGAAAGTCTCTCCAGAGCCGAAACCCAGGCAGGTTCGGCGGCACCTTCGGCGATCGAAAGTCCCAGACAGAGACGAAAGTCTCTTTTCGGGGGCAACTTCGGTAGCCGAAAGGCCTGCCTCCCAGGCAGGTTCGGCGGCCGAAAGTCCTTCGACTGCCGAACCTGGTTTCTGCCAAAGGGCAGAAACTTGGTTCCCTTTGCACAAAAACCTCTCCTTCCCATTCCAATATGCATATAACTCATTCAAATCATGCAAATATACATACATTGGCTCCTAGGGGCTTCAAACTATTTTAAACCCCAACTACAACACACAACAACAACACATTGCTCAAAAACACAACATAAGCTCATAAACCTAACCATAAGCTAAACATGCATTCTACCTTATAGATCTTACATAAAACTTACTTAAAACATGCAATGAGCTTAAGATCGGCTCTTACCTCTTGATGATCGAGAGAGAGCCGACCTAAACTCGGAGATGGGAGAGATTTGAGTTCTTGAACCTCAAAGCTCCAAAACTTGCTCAAAACTTGAAAATCTTCAAAACAAGATGAAAACTTGTGAAAATCGTGAAAGATTTGAAGGAAAAACTCAAAGATTGGTGAGGAACGGCGGAAAGCTCACCTTGGCCGACAATGAGGAGAAAAGCTTGCCCGTTTTCGGCTAAGGGACCCTTTTATAGTGGCTGGCCAGGCCACGTTCGGGGGCCGAACGTGCCTCCGCATGCTTGCCATGTTCGGCGGCCGAACTTGAGGTTCGGCGGCCGAACCTGGACTTCCCTCACTTATGCCTTCGGGGGCCTAAGGCACACCCGAAATGCATACATGTTCGGCGGCCGAACTTTGAGTTTCGGCGGCCGAACCTGTGTTTTTCCTCCAAGGTTGTTTTCATGCAAAAACACATTTCCTTTTTACTTAAAAGCATCAAATACATTAAAACATTTTATGAAAACATGGTTTTTACCCTTCTAAAGGTCTCCGACATCCGAGATTCTACCGGACGGTAGGAATTCCGATTTCGGAGTCTAGCCGGGTATTACAATAGGTGAGATCCTCTTGGATCTCCACATCAGGCTCACTAAGAACCTTGCCCGGATCTGACACGAACTTCCTCAACATGGAAACATGGAAAACCGGATGGATTCTTTCCATTGATGCAGGTAAGTCCAACATGTACGATACACTGCCAACCTTTTGCAAGACCTCAAAGGGTCCAATGTACCGCGGAGCTAGCTTACCTTTCTTCCGAAAATGAACCACCCCTTTCATAGGAGACACCTTGAGCAATACCAAATCCCCCTCCTGGAACTCTACCTGTCTTCTGCGAACATCTGCATAACTCTTTTGTCGGCTGGCAGCCGTTCTGATCCTCTCTCTGATTATGGGTATTACCCTGCTGGTGATCTCAACTAGCTCAGGCCCTGCCAAGGCCCTCTCTCCAACTTCTTCCCAGCAGATAGGTGACCTGCACTTCCTTCCATACAAAGCTTCATATGGAGCCATCCCGATGCTAGCATGATAGTTGTTATTGTAGGCAAACTCCACCAAAGGTAGATGCTGCTTCCAAGAACCGCCAAAATCTAGCACACACATTCTGAGCATATCTTCTATTGTCTGGATGGTCCTCTCTGACTGTCCGTCCGTCTGAGGATGGAAAGCAGTGCTGAAGTCTAGCCTAGTACCCATAGCATTCTGCAGACTCCGCCAAAACCTGGAGGTGAACTGGGGTCCTCTATCAGACACTATAGAAACAGGGACCCCATGCAGCCTAACGATCTCATCCACGTACACCTGTGCCAACTTGTCCACAGAATAGCCACTCCTGACAGGGATGAAGTGAGCAGATTTGGTGAGTCTGTCCACAATCACCCATATGGAGTCCAATCTGTTGGACGCCGCCGGTAACCCCACCACGAAGTCCACAGCTATGTTCTCCCATTTCCACTCTGGAATAGGTAGTGGGTTAAGCATTCCAGCCGGCTTCTGATGTTCCAGCTTCACCCTCTGACACACTTCGCAGGCTGACACGAACTGTGCCACTTCCCTCTTCATAGCTGGCCACCAATAAACTTTCTTCAGATCTTGATACATCTTGGTGGCTCCAGGGTGAACGCTGTATCTTGCATTATGAGCCTCTCTCATAATGTCTCCCTTTAGCCCTATGTCATCTGGTACACATAATCTGCTCCCATAGCGAAGGATCCCCTTATTGTCGAATCTGAACTCACTGTCTTTGCCTGACTGAACAGTCCTGGCAATCTTCACTAATTCTGGGTCCTCATGCTGTTTCTGAGCCACCTGCTCTAGAAACACGGATGCCACTCTCATCTGTGCTATCAAAGCACCTGTACCAAACAACTCCAACTGTAGACCTTCATCAATGAGCTTGTAAAACTCCTTCACCACCGGCCTCCTCTCTGCTGATATATGAGACAAACTGCCAAGTGATTTCCGGCTCAAAGCGTCTGCCACGACATTCGCCTTACCCGGATGGTACTGGATCTTGCAATCATAGTCACTGAGCAGTTCCACCCATCTTCTCTGCCTCAAATTCAGCTCTCTCTGACTCAGGATGTACTGTAGGCTCTTATGATCGGTGACGATCTCACATTTTACCCCATAGAGGTAGTGCCTCCACATCTTGAGTGCAAAGATTACTGCTGCCATTTCCAGGTCATGTGTGGGGTAATTTAACTCATGCTTCTTCAGCTGTCTAGAAGCATAAGCTATTACTCTGTCATTCTGCATCAATACACAACCCAATCCCACTCGGGATGAATCACAGAACACCGTGAAGTCCTCATTACTAGTCGGCAGAGCTAACACCGGTGCTGAAGTCAACCTCTTCTTTAGCTCCTCAAAACTTTCTTCACATTGGTCCGACCACACGAACCTCTGGTTCTTCTTAGTTAACCTGGTCATGGGAGCTGCAATCTTGGAAAAGTCCTGGACGAACCTCCTGTAGTAACCTGCCAAACCCAAGAAGCTCTTAATCTCTGTCACTGTGGTGGGTCTAGGCCAGTTAGCTACAGCTTCCACTTTCTTGGGGTCCACCTCTATTCCATTTTCTGACACCACATGCCCCAAGAAAGAGATGCTCCTCAGCCAGAACTCACACTTGGAGAACTTGGCATACAAGCCATGTTCCCTCAAGGTCTGCAGAACTATCCTCAGATGATGGGCATGCTCCTCTGCATTCCTGGAATACACTAAGATATCATCTATGAAGACAATAACAAAGTGATCCAAGTACTGGCTAAACACTCTGTTCATGAGATCCATGAATGCTGCAGGGGCATTGGTTAACCCGAACGGCATTACAAGGAACTCATAGTGCCCATATCTGGTCCTGAACGCTGTCTTTGGTACATCCTCTTCTCTGATCCTCAGCTGATGGTACCCAGATCTCAGATCTATTTTGGAGAAACAACCTGCTCCTGCTAGCTGGTCGAATAGATCATCGATCCTTGGCAGCGGGTACTTGTTCTTGGTAGTGACCTTGTTCAACTGCCTGTAGTCGATACAAAGTCTGAGGGATCCATCCTTCTTTCTCACAAAAAGTACTAGAGCACCCCAATGTGAGGTACTCGGTCGGATGAAGCCCTTATCTACCAGATCTTGTAACTGTTCTTTCAACTCTTTCAACTCAGCTGGTGCCATCCTGTAGGGAGGAATAGAGATCGGTCTAGTTCCAGGCATCAATTCGATTTCAAACTCTATCTCCCTAGCAGGTGGTAGTCCTGGAAGCTCCTCTGGAAAAACATCCTGAAACTCTCTGACAACTGGCACTGAGGCTGGCTCCTTGACCTGTCTATCTAGCTCTCTCACATGAGCCATATACCCCTGACATCCCTTCCTAAGCAACCTACGAGCCTGTAGGGCTGATATCAGACCTCTAGGCGTACCCCTCTTGTCTCCTCTGAAGACGACCTCTGACCCGTTCTGATCCCTGAACCTGACTACCTTGTCTCTGCAATCCAAGTTAGCACCGTGGGTAGATAGTCAATCCATCCCTAGAATGACATCAAAATATGTCAAATCTAGAACCACAAGGTCGGCGGAGAGGCATCTTCCCTCAACAAAAACTGGACTATACTGGCAGACTGACTCTGCCACTGACGAGTCACACTTGGGTCCACTGACCCATAGGGGACACTCTAACCCAAAGACCATCAGACCTAACCTCTCGACGGCTCTCGGTGCAATAAAAGAATGAGATGCACCCGGGTTCATTAATGCATACACATTAGAACACCCAATGATGAGATTACCTGACACCACGGTGTTGGATGTGTTAGCCTCCTGCTGTGTCATGGTGAAGATCCTAGCTGGAGCTGATGGACCTTCACCCCGGGAACCAGAAGAAGAGGCTGCCCCTCTCCCTCTACCTCTGCCACTGCCCTGAGTTGTGGCTGGAGCTGCTGGCTGTGCCACACTACCTGAAGCTGTCTGCTGGGGCTGGCCCATAAAAGGCCCTCTAGGACATTCCCGAGCCATGTGTCCCTCCCGGCCACATCTGAAACATGCATTAGTCCCAGCCCGACACACTCCCTTGTGTGGCCTCCCACACCTTAGGCATTCTGTGTCATCTGAGCCTGAACTCGAGCCACCGCCTAATCCCAGACCGGATTTCAACTTATTCCAGAACTTGTTCTTCTTCGGCTTCTTGGTGGTGTTATCCCACTTCTTGCTACCTGAGCTCTGAAAAGAGGGACCTGGCCCTCCTCTGCCTGGGGTCTTAACCCCTGAAGACTGGGTCACCGACTGCTTCACTGACCCCTCAATTATAGCACTAGCCTCCATCCTTCTAGCCATATCTACCACAGCGTGGAAGCTTTCCCTCTCAACTGACTGAATCAATGAGGAGTACCTGGAATGCAGCTTCATAACATATCTCTTGGCTTTCTTTGCATCTGTATCTAGAGCTTGCCCTGCAAAAGGCAATAGCTCCAAGAATCTATCCGTGTACTCCTCCACACTCATGTGCTCTGTCTGCCTCAGCTGCTCAAATTTTATCATCTTCAGTTCTCTGGAACTGTCTGGAAATGCCCATCCAGCAAACTCATTCGCAAATTCCTCCCATGTCATACCGTCTAGTCTAGGGTCCACATAACACTTGAACCATTCCCGTGCCTTCTTGCACTTCAAAGTGAACCCTGCCATCTGAATGGCCCTACTGTCATCTGCCCCTAGCTCATCAGTTATCATCTTTACTACCCTTAGGTACTCAAAGGGATCATCCCCTGACTTGTATTTGGAGCATCCAGCTTAAGGTAATCTGTCATCTTTACCTTGCTCCCACCAGCTGAGCTAGGTCTAGGAGGTTGAGCAACTGGGGCTGCTGGTTCTGGAGGAGGTGGAGGTGGTGCAGCATCCCCTGGGGTAGGGTTTGCTGGATTTGGATAGTAGGGTGGTGGTGGATACATTGGGTACTGTGGGTATGGTGGGTAGTAAGGTGGGTATGGCATATGTGTGGGATAAGGGCTAAAACTAGGGTAATCTGATGTACCTCCCATCGAATACCCGGGATTTTGTGAGAAGGGTGTGTAGTGAGGTGGTTGAACATAACCCGAGGCCCGAGTGCCTCCTTGTGACTCTCCCATGCCTTCTTCAGACATGCTTACACCCAAACTGCCATCCCTCCTCTGATCTACATCCATGTCATCCCCCACATCTTCTGACATGCCACCTTGAACTGTTCCCCTTACTGATCTGCTTCTACCCAGATCCAAAGACCTTCTAGGGTCCCTTACTGCTCTTTCCCTGCTAGATCTACTAGACATTGCCCTAGGCAATGCAGGAGGACGGGCATCAGTGACCTCATCCTGGGGTGGTACACCAGTCAATCGTGCAGATCGACGGGTTCCTCTCATCCTGTTTTCTGAAAAACAACACATACACATAGAACATCAGTATCATAGGGTTCATGTGAAAACACATGAACCTACACCACATACATAGCATAACTATTATGCACATGCATATAATCATGGCATTTCACATCATCAAT
The DNA here is from genome assembly GCF_001659605.2 of Manihot esculenta. Taxonomy (NCBI): domain Eukaryota; kingdom Viridiplantae; phylum Streptophyta; class Magnoliopsida; order Malpighiales; family Euphorbiaceae; genus Manihot; species Manihot esculenta. The sequence goes on along the minus strand of NC_035162.2, from coordinate 18,797,402 downwards.
CAAGGCAGGACTCTACATCCTATCCTAGTGGACATGATCTTTCCTATTGTGCTTGACCTACTATAACATCTATGAGCCCGACACTCTAGGTCCGACCATATGAACCTAGGGCTCTGATACCACTCTGTAACGACCCGAAAATCGGACCGCTACCGGCGCTAGGATCCAGATCGGCTTAAGGCCGCCGGGACCCGTAGCAAGCCTAACATACATCCTGTGAACCTGTTTAATCCCATACATAATCATCAACATACATAAAAATTTGAACTTTTCTTTTCTCTTACCAAGCTTAACCTGTACATATACATAACATAAACATAAACCTCCACTGGAGTCCTCATCAAATGCTCCAATGGGGTATCTCATCATACATTAAGCTTGGACTATCATGAACATCATCATAAAAACATTCTATAGATCATGTAACAAGGGATAACCATATACATAGGGTCAAGCACACTCTCTAATCCTCAATATCATTATTACATTACATAACTCAACATGACATTACAATGATCATCATGTCCACTACTAACTATACATACATAAGACTTTACTCCTGCTGACCTCCTAGTCTACCCTATACCTGCACACCTGGGGTTAAGGGAGAGGGGTGAGCTATAAAGCCCAGTGAGCAGAATAATAAAAACATTATATTAACATTTCATGATTTTCATGGAATGCATCACATCACAAACAAATCACATAAAGGATGAACTTGTCACCAATAGCCCTCTACATAGTCCAACTGTGCCAGGGACGTAGAATGGGTCTTCCTGGACTTTCTCTTACATAGTATAACATAACATAACAATCCAACTGTGCCAGGGACGTAGAATGGGTCTTCCTGGACTTTCTCTTTACATAGTGCCAGCGAACATAGAATGGGTCCCACTGGTCTTTCATTCCACACCATACATATCATATCATTACATCATGGGTCGAGGACTATTGGATCATTCAACATTCATCCACATCAACAACACAAGAATGAAATGCAACATATTCGTGAGTACTAGTGCAAGCACCCTAATATAACACATGGTATCCATGATGCGTGAATCATGCTAAAACATTCATTATTTATTTTTAAAACATAAAGAGTTGTTCCACTCACCTCTGGCAAGCTCTGACCAGACACTAGAGCAGCTGACTCACTGCTGGGGTCCTCGGTTCCTCGAGTCCGAACCTACACAGGTGGACTCAAATGAGGGACCAAACATACATGGACATAACTCTAAACTACTCCCCAAAAACCCCCTAAAACATCCTGAAATAACCATAGAAAAACATGCAAAGAATGGCTGAACAGGGCACTTTCGGCGGCAGGTTCGGCGGCCGAAAGTCCCTCCAGAGCCGAAAGTCAAGCAGGTTCGGCGGCACCTTCAGCAGCCGAAACTCCCAGACAGAGACGAAACTCATATAAACCTATACATGAACACACATTAAACCCATAAACTCATATAAACCTATACATGCCATGCTACCCCATGAATCAACTTAAAACTTACTTAAAACTTAAAATGAGCTCAAGATCAGCTCTTACCTCTTGAAGATCGAGAGAGAGACGAACTAAACTTGGAGTTGGGAGAGTTTTAACTCCTTGGGTCTCCAAGCTCTAAAACTTGTTCTATAAGCTCAAAAACCTTCAAATCGACATAAAACTAGTTAAAACGTGAAAGATCGAAGGAAAAACATCAAAAATGCACCATGGGAGAGCAAGAACTCACCCTTAGCCGAAAATGGGGAAAAGCTCGCCCGTTTCGGCCATAGGGTCCTTTTATAGGGGCTGGCAGACCACCTTTCGGCAGCCGAACGTGCCCCCACATCTCATGTATGTTCGGCGGCCGAACCTGGGCCAACTTTCGGAAGCCTAACTTCCCTCCTAAACTCTCAAATGTTCGGCGGCCGAACTTTGAAGTTCGGCGACTGAACCTGGAAAATGCCTCCATGGTCTTTTTCATTCAAAACTCAATTTCTTTCTTATTTAAAATCATAAAATACATGAAAATATTTTATGAAAACATGATTTTACCCTTCTAGAGGTTTCCGACATCCAAATTCCACCGGACGGTAGAAATTCTGATACCGGAGTCTAGCTGGGTATTACAAATGTTGTGGCAGATGCCTTAAGCCGAAAATCACTTGGCAGTCTATCCCATGTCACAGCAGAGAGAAGACCGGTGGTGAAGGAGTTTTATAAGCTCTTTGAAGAAGGGCTACAGCTAGAGTTGTCTGGTACGGGTGCTTTGATAGCTCAGATGAGAGTTACCCCCGTGTTTTTGGAGCAAGTGGCTCAGAAACAGCATGAGGACCCAGAGTTGATAAAGATTGCCAGGACTGTTCAGTCAGGCAAAAGTGAAGAGTTCAGATTCGACGACGAAGGGATCCTCCGCTACAGGACCAGGTTATGTGTACCGGATGACATCAGTTTGAAGGGAGACATTATGAGGGAAGCTCATAATGCGAGGTACAACGTTCACCCTGAAGCCACCAAGATGTATCAAGATCTGAAAAGAGTATATTGGTGGCCAGCTATGAAGAGAGAAGTGGCACAATTTGTGTCAGCTTGCGAGATATGTCAGAGGGTGAAGTTAGAACATCAGAAGCCGGCTGGAATGCTTAACCCACTGCCGATTCCAGAGTGGAAATGGGAGAATATAGCGATGGATTTTGTAGTGGGGTTACAGGCAGCATCCAACAGATTAGATTCCATATGGGTGATTGTGGATAGACTGACCAAATCTGCTCACTTCATCCCTGTTAGAATGTAATACCCGGCTAGACTCCGGTATCGGAATTCCTACCGTCCGGTGGAATCTCGGATGTCGGAGACCTCTAGAAGGGTAGAATCATGTTTTATAAAAATGTTTTCATGTTTTAATGGTTTTAAGTATGAAATTTAATGAGTTTTTGCATGAAAATAGCATTGGAGGAAAACCCAGGTTCGGCCGCCGAAAGTCAAGTTCGGCCGCCGAACATGCATGCGTTTTGGAGGCACGTTAGGCCCCCGAAAGCATGAGTTAGGGAAGTTCAGGTTCGGCCGCCGAAAGTCAAGTTCGGCCGCCGAACATTTGCATGGATGCGGAGGCACATTCGGCCCCCGAACGTGGCCTGGCCAGCCACTATATAAGGGGCACTTAGCCGAAATGGGCGAGCTTTCTCCCATTTTCGGCCACAGCAAGCTTCCGACTTTCCCTTTGCAAACCTAGTGTTCTTCCTCCAAATCCCCACCATTTTTCTTGAGTTTTAAGCTTGCATTGAAGGTTTTGAACTTTTGAAACAAGTTTTGGAGCTTTGGGAACTCAGGAGCTCATCTTCTTGGATCTCCAAGTTTAGGTCGTCTCCCTCTCGATCTTCAAGAGGTAAGAGCCGATCTTAAGCTCCTTATGTGTTTTCAATAAGTTTTATGCTAGATCGATGGGTAGAAATGCATGTTAGGTTATATGTGGAGTTATGGGTTAATCTTGATGTCTTGGACAATGTATGTTGTTTTTGTGTGTTTGAAGTGTTGTAGTTGGGGTATTTGATGTTTTGAGGCCCCTAGGAACTTGTATGCATGTTTTAACTGAGGTATATGCATGATTGGTGAGTTTGGAGGCAAAAATGCATTTGGGAGCCAAGTTTCTGCCCTTCGGCAGAAACCAGGTTCGGCAGCCGAAGGCACTTTCGGCCGCCGAACATGGCTGGTGAGGCAGGCCTTTCGGCTGCCGAAGTTGCCCCCGAAGGGAGACTTTCGTCTCTGTCTGGGACTTTCGGCCGCCGAAGGTGCCGCCGAACATGCATGAGTTTCGTCTCTGTCTGGGAGTTTCGGCCGCCGAAGGTGCCGCCGAACCTGCCTGACTTTCGGCTCTGGAGGGACTTTCGGCCGCCGAACCTGCCGCCGAAAGTGCCCTGTCCAGCCATTTCTTGCATGTTGTTATGTGATTGTTTCATGATGTTTTAGGGGGTTTTCGGGGAGTATATTAGAGTTATGTTTATGTATGTTTGGTCCCTCATTGGAGTCCACCTGTGTAGGTTCGGACCCGAGGAACCGAGGACCCCAGCAGTGAGCCAGCTGCTACAGAGTTTGTCAGAGCTAGCCAGAGGTGAGTGGAATAAACCTTAAGTTTTAAATAAATGAAATATGAATTTTGAGCATGATCCATGCATCATGAATGCCATGAGATATAATAGGTTGCTTGCATTAGTATTCACGAATATGTTGCATTGCATTTATGATGTTAATGTTGATGTGGATTGGTTATTGGATGATCCTTTAGTCCTCATATGATATGATTGATGTTATGGCATGTTATGGTATGGAAGTCCAGGTTGTACCCATTCTACGTCCCTGGCACGATGTAAGAGAAAGTCCAGGTTGTACCCATTCTACGTCCCTGGCACAGTTGGTCCATATGATATGTTATGATAAGGGAAAGACCGGTTGACCCATTCTACGTCCCGGCACAGTTGGACCTATGTAGAGGACTATAGGTGACAATACCATCCGAGATGTGATTTGTTGTGATGTGTTGCATTCCATGAAAGCATAAAATTTTAATATATTGTTTTATACTATTCTGCTCACTGGGCTTTGTAGCTCACCCCTCTCCCCTAACCCCAGATGTGCAGGTACAGGGTAGATCAGAAGGTTAGCCAGAGTTTCGAAGTATGTCTTATGTATGTAATAGTTAGTATGTGGACATGACAATTGATGAAATGTAAAAATATTCAGATGTTATGTAATGAGGTTATTGAGGATAGAGTTGTGCTTGACCATAATGTATTGTTAATCCCTTTTGTCTATACATGATCTTATGTTATGATGTTTATGTAAACTAACTCAACACAGGCTGTTTTGCCTTTAAGGCATGATGAGATCCCACAGAGGGACTATGTTATGTATATGTTCAGGGTATGCACAGGTTGAGTTAGTTGATGATAGTACGTATGAGGAAAAGTTTTAAATTTTTATGTATGACTGTTGATCATGTATGGGATTAAACAGGTTTACAGGTTACATGTCAGGCTTGCTACGGGTCCCGGAGGCCTTAAGTCGACCCGGATCCTAGCGCCGGTAACGGTCCGATTTTCGGGGCGTTACAAGTGGCTACTCTGTGGATAAGTTGGCGCAGGTGTATGTTGAGGAAGTGGTGAGGTTGCATGGGGCCCCTGTTTCAATAGTGTCTGATAGAGGACCCCAGTTTACCTTCAGGTTTTGGCGAAGTCTACAAAATGCTATGGGCACACGGTTGGACTTCAGCACTGCTTTCCATCCACAGACTGATGGACAGTCAGAGAGGACCATCCAAACCATCGAAGATATGCTCAGAATGTGTGTGCTAGATTTTGGCGGTTCTTGGAAGCAACAACTGCCTTTGGTGGAGTTTGCCTATAATAACAGCTATCATGCTAGCATTAGGATGGCTCCGTACGAAGCTCTGTATGGGAAGAAGTAGGAGAGAGGTCTTTGGCAGGGCCTAAGTTGGTTGAAATCACCAACAGAGTGGTGCCCATAATCAGAGAAAGGCTCAGAACTGCTGTCAGTCGGCAGAAGAGTTATGTAGACATCCGCAATAGGCTAATCGAGTTTGAGGAGGGGGATCTAGTTCTGCTAAAAGTGTCTCCAATGAAAGGGGTGGTTCGTTTTGGGAAGAAAGGTAAGCTAGCTCCACGATACATCGGGCCTTTCGAGATTTTACAGAAGGTCGGGAATGTGTCGTACAAGTTAGATTTACCTGCTTCTATGGAAAGAATCCATCCGGTCTTCCATGTTTCGATGTTGAGGAAGTTTGTGTCAGATCCGGGAAAGGTTCTTAGTGAACCAGATATAGAGATCTCAGCAGATCTCACCTATGAAGAGCAGCCAGTACGGATCATTGACACCCAGATCAGAAAGTTGAGAAACAAGGAGATCCCGATGGTAAAAGTGCTTTGGAACCACCATAACATAGAAGAATGTACCTGGGAGACACGGGAGTCTATGCTCCAGCAGTATCCCTACCTCTTTTAAGGTGAGAGTTTGAGAGTTTTGCTTTCTTTTTGTGTTTTTATGTTATGTTATGTTTATGATGAGCTATGTTATGCATGAGATAGAGAGGAACATTCGGGGACGAATGTTCTTAAGGGGGGGAGAATGTAATACCCGGCTAGACCCCGGCACCGGAATTCCTTCTTTCCGGCGGTATTTCCGTTGAAAGCCGGAATGTTTCGGATGTCGGAGCCTTCCCGATGGGTATAACAGAGGTTTTTCAAAATGTTTTTACTTGTTTTTAATGTTTTGAGTAAAAAGGAAATGAGTTTTGAAGAGAAAAGACCAAGGAGGGAAAAAGCAGGTTCGGCTGCCGAAGGTGAGAGTTCGGCTCCGAACATGGGAAGGTTTTGGGAGCGCTTTTGGCCTCCGAAAGCTTTGTTTGAGAAAAACAAGGTTTGACCGCCGAAGGTGAAGTTCGGCCGCCGAACATGCATGAGTTTAGGGGGCACATTAGGCTACCGAAAGTGGTTGACCAAGCCACCTATAAAAGCCCCTTAGGTCGGTTCAAGAGGGAAGTTTTCTTCCTCTTGCCACCCAAGGTGAGTTCATACCCTCCTTGGATGTGTTCATGTTTATTTTCAAGATTTACCAAAGGTTTAAAGAGTTTTAACTTGTTTTGAAGGTTTTTAAGCAAAAGAGCAAAGTTTAGAGGCTTGGAGAGTTTGGATCGTTCTTCCTAGCTAACTCCAAGTTTGGACCATCAATCCTCTCGTTCTTCAAGAGGTAAGCATGGATCCTCAGCTCCCCTTATGTTTTAAGTAAGTTTTATGGAAGGAAAAAGGGTTAGATGCATGTTTTGCATGAGTTTGCATGAGAGGGTTTTTGTACCCGTTATGCTTATATGATGTTATGTTTATGTTTTTAGGGTTTTAAACTTGTTTTGAGCCCCTATGTGCATGGTTAAGGGTCTATGCATGGTTTTGAGAGGTTGGTTGTGTGTTTTGGGTGTTGGTAAAGGTTTTGGAGGCTGTGTGTGTGCATGAGACCCGAGTTCTGCCTTGCTGGAAGAACTCAGGTTCGGCCGCCGAAGGTAGTTTCGGCCGTCGAACCCCTTGAGGAGGTTGTTTCGGCTGCCTAAACTCGCCCCCGAAAGTTTGAACTTTCGGCTCTGGCAAAGAGTTTCGGCAGCCGAACATGTCGCCGAAGGTTGGGACTTTCGTCTCTGGATGGGTCTTTCGGCCGCCGAACCTTGCCCCCGAAAGTGCATGACTTTCGTCTCTGAAGGGACTTTCAGCCGCCGAACCTGCCGCCGAAAGTGCCCTGTCCAGCCTTCCTTTGCCCGTTTTTTCATGCATGTTTATGATGTTTTAAGGGGTTTTTGGGGAGATGTTTATGGTTATGTTAAAGTATGTTTGGGACCTCATATGAGTCCACTTGTGTAGGTGCGGACCTGAGGAACCAAGGAGGCCCCCAGAGTTAGTTTGTTTTCAGAGGTGTTCAGCAGAGCTAGAGGTGAGTGGAATAGAACTGATGGTTTTAAATTCAATGAAAGTTTTAACATGAATCATGCATCATTAATGCCATGTGTATACTAGGTTGTATCGCATTAGAAAACACGAATATGAAGCATTGCATTATTACTTGAGATTGTGGACGGACATAGAGTATTTGTAATACCCGGCTAGACTCCGGTATCGGAATTCCTACCGTCCGGTGGAATCTCGGATGTCGGAGACCTCTAGAAGGGTAAAACCATGTTTTCATGAAATGTTTTAATGTTTTTGATGATTTTAAGTAAAGAGGAAATTAGTTTTTGAATGAAAACAACCTTGGAGGAAAACACAGGTTCAGCCGCCGAAACTCAAAGTTCGGCCGCCGAACATGCATGCATTTCGGGTGAGCCTTAGGCCCCCGAAGGCATAAGTGAGGGGAGCCCAGGTTCGTGTTAGTGTATATGCCCTAGGCCATTATCTTGGGCCTTTTTGTATGTTGTTTTGGTTATTAATAAAAGAGGTTTTTATCATTATTATTTGTTTGCATGTTACATAATAATGATTATCATCCCTGGTTACTTATTATTATGTTGATAATAATAAAATATAACTAGTATGATTATTGATTGATAATCATGAGATGATTATGTATATGTTGATATAAATCAATAATCATAAATACTTGATAGAGAACAAAGTATTGGATGGACCCGCATTGAGATCACTACATGGGTCATTGTCATAAGTGAATCTCAAAGTAGTTATGTCTTAATCCTTTGACTTGAGATTGTCATAGTTTCCAACATAAGGACTGTTATGTTTTGACATAATCAAACGTTGTCTTTAATCGGACAATCATAAAGGTTATGATTGAGCATAATAGAAATTATGTAGAGGAAAATGAACAATCAAGATAGGATTTGTCCCTCTCTATGAGAGAGATATCTTCTGGGCCCCTCGATAAGTAAGACTGAGAAATGCATGGCCGTGCTCAAATGAATTGATAGTGTGATCAATATCATTTGAATTTATCAGTCTACTTAGAGATCGAGAAATCATAAGTTTGAACATTATAAGTTTGACATTGACCATGACTTATGTTCAAACTAGATATCGTGAGACAAAGGGATTAATACATGTTCTATTTAATAGGCTTTATCGGACTATTGATCCTCATATTAGTTGGGTAGTCATAATGTCTTGCTAGAGGCCACTTATGACTTATAGGCCTTGTTGGACTGGGCCTATTGCCAATTAATATGAGCCTATTGGGTCACACACAAGAACGTTGTTGATGTGCTATATTAATGGGCTAAAAGCCCATTAGTATAATTAATAATAATAAAGTGTTATTATTATTAATATTATTTATTAATATAATTAATAATAATAAGTGTTATTATTATTAATAATAATAATTTATTATTATGAGATAATAATATTTAAAAGATCTGCAGTCTATCTGTAAGTGTTATAGATAAAGGACTCTATCACATAAAGATATTTGAGTATCTGTGAGATTGTGATAGTGGGTTCTAAGCACAACTCTTTTAGGAAAAGAGTTGTGGGAAAATAAAAAGACTGAGGCCTATAAATACTCCTTCTACAGATTGAGTAAGGGGGTTTTTTTTGGGTTGTAAAAGTTTTGAGAAAACTCAGTCTAAAAGATTGTAGAACATAGAGCACATAATCTATCCATCTTGAAAAGAGCTAGCACTCTAGAAGGATAGAAGACGTTCGTGTGGATACCATAGAGGGTGTTCGTTTGAAAAGGCAGCACCATCAGTCCGCCAGTGTATCTTCACTACGAGATTAACAGGTTAGTCTCACATCTTTCTTTTGATTTAAACGGAGCACTCGGATTCTGGGAAAGGAAATCCAAAATTTTATTTTTCCGCTGCGCAACTGGGTTGCAATTAATCTCGGGATTTCCCAACAGTGGTATCAGAGCCTACCTGTGCTTTTCGTTTAAATTAATTATGCTATGATTGATATTATATATGTGATATATGTTTATAAGAATGGCATGATAGTTACAGATAAATGATTAGATCATTTAAATAATTTTAATTTTGCTAGAAAATTAAATTAATTAAATAAAAATATTTGCAACTGGATTCACGATGAACAGTCATCGTGAACCCAGAAATTGGCGAGGCTGATGGGCGGACGTGGAGGGCGTGTGACGCTCGCGACCACCTGCAGAGAGTGTCTTTGCCGCCGCCGGCGAGGAACGACTGATTCTTCGGCCGTCAATAGCCTAGCCGGCGTCACTGCCTGGAACGCAGTGACTGAGAAGGCCGGCCCCGGAGGATCGCGCGCCCTGGAAGGGCCGCGCGACCGGAGGGTCGCGCCTCCCCGCAGGTCGCGCGACCGGTGGGTCGCGCAACCCGAGGGGTAGCACGACCGGAGGGTCGCTCCTCCCAGTGGGTCGCGCCTTCCCGTGGGTCGCGCGACCCAAGGGGTAGCGCGCCCGGGGATCGCTCGACCAGTGCCTCGCGCGCCGGTGGGTCGTGCATCTGTGGATCGCCCGCCGATGAGTCGCGCGACGGTGAGGGCAACGGCCGGAAAGTCCGGCGGGCTTCTGGACCTTCGGGCAGAAGCTGGGGGAAGAAGATGATGCCCCAAAATTACGATTTTGCCCCTGAAAATAATTAATAAAAAATAATAATAATAATAATAAGAAAATAATATTTTAAAATTATTTTCTTTTAGTCTTTAAATTAGATTTAAAAGACTATATTTTATTATTATTATTAGTCTTTAAATTAGATTTAAATGACTATATTTTATTATTTTCTTTTAGTCTTTAAATTAGATTTAAATGACTATATTTTGTCATGTGTTAGTATGAGATACTATGCATTATTGTCTATATATATATATATGTATGCATATTGGATGCTATGATATATATATATGTAAGATAAAATAATTTTATTATTTTGTTATACATTAGTATGAGATACTATGCATGATGGTTTATATATGTATGCATATTGGATGTCATAATATATACACATGCAAGACAAAATAATTAAAATTAAAAGTTAAACCCTCACTCTAAAATTTTAAGTTTTAATGCCACCCATATATTAAAAACCTATCAAGACTAAGATCACCAAAATGCAGGTTTTGCCAAAGCAAAGTGCATTAGGATTATCCTAGTAAGGTAGGATGAGTAATGGTTACTCATTTATTTAATTTTGGTTGAGCTTAATTAGGCTATCAAAACGGTTTTGGGCCTAAGGCATTAGATGAGGTATAACATGCATTTGACATATGATGTCAATACCTCATAATTTAAGAGTTACATTAGATGTAATTGGTAAGGGGTTACCTACCTAAATAACTTAATTTTAAGCGTCATGCCAAAGCTGACTTAGAATTAGGTGAAATATGGATCTTAGCCCACTAAAATATTATTATTATTTTGAGGGTTATATTTTAGTGGGAGATTATCATCACCTCAATATTAATTTGTTTACTAAATTTATTATGTTTGCATATTTTTGTAGATAATTATGGCTGCTAATAACAATTCCACCTTATCATTGCGATCTATCCTTGAGAAGGATAAACTGAAAGAAAATGGGACTAATTTTGTTGACTGGTTTAGAAACTTGAGAATTGTTCTCAAGCAAGAGAAAAAGTCCTACGTGCTTGATGAAGCTGTCCCTGAACCACCTCCTGCTGATGCTACTAATGCTGTTAAGAACAAGCATAAGAAGCATATGGATGATTCTAATGACATTGGATGTCTTATGTTGGCAACTATGTGCCCAGAACTTCAGAAGGATCTGGAGCACCTTGAGGCCTATGAGATGAGTGTCCATCTCAAACAGGCTTTCCAACAACAAGCTAGGCAGGACAGGTATGAAACCACCATCGCATTGCATGATTGCAAAATGGCTGAAGGTGATTCAGTTAGTACTCATGTTTTAAAGATGAAAGGCTACATTGATCACCTTGCTAGGCTTGGCTATCCTTTGAGTTTAGAACTTTCTACGGATCTGATCCTACATTCTTTACCTAACAGTTTTTCTCAATTTGTCATGAACTATAACATGAACAATATGGAGAAATTCATTCCTGAGTTGCATGGGATGCTAAAGACAGCTGAGGTAAATATTAAGAAAAGGCCTACCCAAATTTTGAATGTCAATAAGGGTAAGCCCATGAAAAATAAGGGGAAGCCCAAGTCTAAAGGTGGTAATGGGCCTAAGGGACGAGGCAAGCCTAAATGACAATCCAAGGCAAAAGTTCCTAAGGAAATAGTTCCTAAGGAAGGAATTTGCTTCCATTGCAAGGAACCAGGGCATTGGAAGAGAAATTGCAAACTCTATTTGGATGAGTGCAAGAAGAAGAAAAGTAGTGAGACTACGACTTCAGGTATTTATGTTATAGATATTAATTTATCTATTTCTACTTCATGGGTATTAGATACCGGATGTGGCTCTCACATTTGTACAAATGTGAAGGGTCTCAAAAGGAGTAGAAAACTGAAAAAGGGCGATGTGGACCTACGTGTAGGCAATGGAGCAAGAGTTGCTGCCATAGCTGTAGGGACATATGAACTTGTGTTGCCCAATGGGCTTTTGCTAGTTCTAAATAATTGCTTTTATGTTCCTACTTTGAGTAGGAATATTATTTCAGTTTCAGTTTTGGACGATGAAGGTTTTTCATTTCTTGTTAAGAATAAGAAATGCTCCATTAATAAAGATGATTTGCTTTATTGTATTGCAAATTCATATGATGGCCTTTATGTCCTTTATCTAGATGATTCTAGAGACAGCAATATCTATAACATAACTTCTAAGAAAACTAAGCCAAATGAGTTAAACCCAACATATTTATGGCACTGTCGTCTTAGCCATATAAATGAGAATCGCATATCTAAGCTCCATAAAGATGGTTTATTAGATTCGTTTGATTTTGAATCATTTGAAAATTGTGAATCTTGTTTGCTAGGTAAGATGACAAAGGACCTTTTTACTGGACAAGGTCAAAGGGCTTCAGACTTATTGGGCTTAATACATACAGATGTTTGTGGCCCACTAAGCATTAGTGCTAGGGGAGGTTATCAGTACTTCATTACATTCACTGATGATTTCAGTAGGTATGGCTATGTCTACCTAATGAAACATAAGCATGAATCTTTTGAAATGTTTAGAACTTTTCAAAATAAAGTACAAAATCAACTTGGTAGAACTATTAAGATGCTTCGATCTGATCGAGGTGGTGAATATTTGAGCCAAGAGTTTGATGAACATCTTAAAAACTGTGGAATTGTTTCACAATTAACTCCTCCAAGAACTCCACAATGGATTGGTGTTTCTAAAAGGAAAATTCGAACTTTATTAGATATGGTTCAATCTATGATGAGTCAAACAGATCTCCCTTTATAGTTTTGGGGTTACGCCTTGGAAACAGCTGTATTCATTCTGAACCGAGTACCATGAAAGCGGTTGAAAAGACACCATATGAGTTATGGACTGGGAAAGTGCCCAGTTTGTCTTTCCTTAAAGATTTGGGGTTGTGAGGCTTATGTGAAACGCCCAGTTTCAGATAAGTTAGCTCCAAAATCTATCAAGTGCAATTTTGTGGGGTATCCTAAGGAAACCAAAGGATACTACTTCTATACTCCCTCAGAGAACAAAGTGTTTGTTGCTCGAAATGGTACCTTTTTAGAAAAGGAATTTATCTCTCAGAGATTCAGTGGGAGTACAGTGCGACTTGAGGAAACTCAAGCACCACAAAAGAGCATTGAACCGCCGATAGAACCACTTTCAGAACCACAAACAGTTATGGAGACTGAAAGGGTGACACAAGTCCCATGCAGATCTGATAAGACACGTCATCAGCCTGAGAGATATGGATTTCTCATGACTGATAATCGTGAACTTTTACTCATTGATGAAGATGAATTTTGTGTTTACAAGATGGTTAGTGGGAGTGCAGTTGTGTTACTAGTTCTATATGTGGATGACATATTACTCATTGGAAATGATATCCCTACCTTGCAAAAGGTTGAGACTTGGTTAGGGAATTCTTTTTCAATGAAGGACTTAGGTGAGACTGCATATATCCTTGGTATTAAGATCTATAGGGATAGATCCAAGAGGATAATCGGTCTGAGTCAAAGTACTTATATTGACAAGGTGCTGAAAAGGTTCAGCATGCAAGATTCCAAAAGAGGATTCTTGCCCATGTCTCATGGTATTCATCTCAGCAAGAATCAATGTCCCATGACTTCTGATGAGCGAGAACGGATGAATAAGATCCCTTATGCTTCTGCTATTGGATCTATCTTGTATGCCATGTTATGTACTAGACCAGACGTCTCATATGTCTTGAGCACAACAAACAGATATCAGACAGATCCCGGTGAGAGTCACTGGACAGCTGTTAAGAATATCCTAAAGTACCTTAGAAGGACTAAGGATGCATTCCTAGTTTATGGAGGATTGGAAGACGAGCTAGTTGTAAGTGGTTACACAGATGCTAGTTTCCAAACCGACATAGATGACTTCAGATCGCAGTCAGGATTCGTATTCATATTAAATGGTGGAGCTGTTAGTTGGAAAAGTTCCAAGCAGAGCACTGTAGCAGATTCTACAACAGAAGTTGAGTATATAGCAGCATCAGATGCAGCTAAAGAGGCAGTTTGGATGAAGAAGTTCATCACAGAGTTGGGAGTGGTTCCCAGCATTGCAAAACCTATGGACCTTTATTGTGATAATAACGGTGCCATAGCACAGGCAAAGGAGCCCAGATCTCACCAGAGATCTAAAATTATACTCAGGCGATATCACCTTATTCAGAGGAGATATCAAAATATGCAAAGTAGACACAAATGACAACATTGCAAATCCACTGACCAAGCCTCTTTCACAGGTCAAGCATGATCAGCACACTAGGTCTACGGGTATTAGATACTTGTATAATTAGGCCTAGTGCAAGTGGGAGATTGTTAGTGTATATGCCCTAGGCCATTATCTTGGGCCTTTTTGTATGTTGTTTTGGTTATTAATAAAAGAGGTTTTTATCATTATTATTTGTTTGCATGTTACATAATAATGATTATCATCCCTGGTTACTTATTATTATGTTGATAATAATAAAATATAACTAGTATGATTATTGATTGATAATCATGAGATGATTATGTATATGTTGATATAAATCAATAATCATAAATACTTGATAGAGAACAAAGTATTGGATGGACCCGCATTGAGATCACTACATGGGTCATTGTCATAAGTGAATCTCAAAGTAGTTATGTCTTAATCCTTTGACTTGAGATTGTCATAGTTTCCAACATAAGGACTGTTATGTTTTGACATAATCAAACGTTGTCTTTAATCGGACAATCATAAAGGTTATGATTGAGCATAATAGAAATTATGTAGAGGAAAATGAACAATCAAGATAGGATTTGTCCCTCTCTATGAGAGAGATATCTTCTGGGCCCCTCGATAAGTGAGACTGAGAAATGCATGGCCGTGCTCAAATGAATTGATAGTGTGATCAATATCATTTGAATTTATCAGTCTACTTAGAGATCGAGAAATCATAAGTTTGAACATTATAAGTTTGACATTGACCATGACTTATGTTCAAACTAGATATCGTGAGACAAAGGGATTAATACATGTTCTATTTAATAGGCTTTATCGGACTATTGATCCTCATATTAGTTGGGTAGTCATAATGTCTTGCTAGAGGCCACTTATGACTTATAGGCCTTGTTGGACTGGGCCTATTGCCAATTAATATGAGCCTATTGGGTCACACACAAGAACGTTGTTGATGTGCTATATTAATGGGCTAAAAGCCCATTAGTATAATTAATAATAATAAAGTGTTATTATTATTAATATTATTTATTAATATAATTAATAATAATAAGTGTTATTATTATTAATAATAATAATTTATTATTATGAGATAATAATATTTAAAAGATCTGCAGTCTATCTGTAAGTGTTATAGATAAAGGACTCTATCACATAAAGATATTTGAGTATCTGTGAGATTGTGATAGTGGGTTCTAAGCACAACTCTTTTAGGAAAAGAGTTGTGGGAAAATAAAAAGACTGAGGCCTATAAATACTCCTTCTACAGATTGAGTAAGGGGGTTTTTTTTTGGGTTGTAAAAGTTTTGAGAAAACTCAGTCTAAAAGATTGTAGAACATAGAGCACATAATCTATCCATCTTGAAAAGAGCTAGCACTCTAGAAGGATAGAAGACGTTCGTGTGGATACCATAGAGGGTGTTCGTTTGAAAAGGCAGCACCATCAGTCCGCCAGTGTATCTTCACTACGAGATTAACAGGTTAGTCTCACATCTTTCTTTTGATTTAAACGGAGCACTCGGATTCTGGGAAAGGAAATCCAAAATTTTATTTTTCCGCTGCGCAACTGGGTTGCAATTAATCTCGGGATTTCCCAACAGTTCGGCCACCGAACCTCAAGTTCGGCCGCCGAACATGGCATGCATGCGGAGGCACATTCGGCCCCCGAACGTGGCCTGGACAGCCACTATAAAAGGGTCCCTTAGCCGAAAACGGGCGAGCTTTTTCCCCATTTTCGGCCAAGGTGAGCTCTCTGCCGTCCCTCACCGATCTTTGATGTTTTTCCTCTAGATCTTTCAAGTTTTTCATTTGTTTTAACTTTTTTTTGAAGATTTGAGCTTTTCAGCAAAGTTTTGGAGCTTGGAGGTTCAAGAACCCAATCTCTCCCACCTCCGAGTTTTAGGTCATCTCTCTCTTGATCTTCAAGAGGTAAGAGTCGATCTCTAGCTTACATTATGTTTTAAACAAGTTTTATGCAAGTTCATGGGGTAGAAAATGCATGAGTAAGCTTATGTTGAGTTTATGGGTTTTTGATGAGTTTTTGAGCAATGTGGTTTGTAATGTGTGTTTGATGTGTTGTAGTTGGGGTTTAAGGTAGTTTGAGACCCCTAGGAGCTTGTATGCATGTTTTGGTTGAGCTAAATGCATGATGGTTTGAGTTTGGAGGCATTTGTGCATGTTTGAACCAAGTTTCTGCCCTTTGGGAGAAACCAGGTTCGGCAGCCGAAGGGACTTTCGGCCGCCGAACCCTCTTGTGAAGGCAGCCTTCGGCTGCCGAAGCTTGCCCCCGAAAGAAGACTTTCGTCTCTGTCTGGGAGTTTTGGCCGCCGAAAGTGCCGCCGAACATGCATGAGTTTCGCCTCTGTCTGGGAGTTTCGGCCGCCGAAGGTGCCGCCGAACCTGCCTGACTTTCGGCTCTAGAGGGACTTTTGGCCGCCGAACCTGCCGCCGAAAGTGCCCTGTCCAGCCTTCCTTTGCATGTTCTTGCATGGATGTTTTGAGATGTTTTTGGGGGTTTTTGGGGGATGTTTTTAGAGTTATGTTCTAGTTGTTTGGTCCCTCATTTGAGTCCACCTGTGTAGGTTCGGACCCGAGGAACCGATGACCCAGCAGTGAGTCAGTTGCTTCAGTCAGTGTCAGAGCTAGCCAGAGGTGAGTGGAATAACTCTTATGCTCTTAAATAAATAAATCAGTTTTGAGCATGTTCATGCATCACGGATGCCATGTGATATTTTAGGTTGTTTGCATTAGAAATCACGAATATGTTGCATTGCATAATATGTTGTTGATGTGGATGAATGTTGAATGATCCATTAGCCCTCATATGTTATGACATGATGATATGGTATGGAAGACCAGGTGTGGCCTGCACTACGCCCCTGGCACTATGTAAGAGAAAGACCGGACGTGGCCTGCACTACGCCCCCGGCACCATGGATTATGTATGTTATGTTATGTATAAGGGAAAGACCAGGTGTGGCCTGCACTACGCCCCTGGCATGATTGGAATTATGTAGAGGGCTAAGTGGTGACAAGTTCATCCTTGATATGATTAGTTGTGATGTGATGCATTCCATGATAGCATGTGTTTTAAATGCTTTATGATTCTACTCACTGGGCTCTGGTAGCTCACCCCTCTCCCAAATTCCCCAGGTTTGCAGGTACGGGTTAGACAAAGAAGTCAAGAAGAGTAATGAAGTCTTATGTATGTAATAGTTAGAATGTGGACATGATAGATTGTATAATGATGTATAGATATGTAATGTAACGATATTAAGGTTAGAAGTGTGCTTGACCATAGTATATTGTAATCCCCTTTTTATACATGATCTTAATGTTTATTGATGTCTATGTTTAGCCAACTCAACACTTGTTATGCCACCCATTGGGGGCATTGATGAGATCCCATAGAGGGGTCAAGTTTATGTTTATGATTATGTTCAGTGCATGCACAGGTTGAGTTTGGTGTATGATAGAATGTATGAAAGAAAAGTTTTAAATTTTTATGTATGATTGTTGATCATGTATGGGATTAAACAGGTTTACAGGTTACATGTCAGGCTTGCTACGGGTCCCGGCGGCTTTAAGCCGATCTGGATCCTAGCGCCGGTAGCGGTCCGATTTTCGGGTCGTTACAAAATGGTATCAGAGCCCTAGGTTCATATGGTCGGACCTAGAGTGTCGGGCTCATAGTTGTGTTAGAAGGTCAAGCACAATAGGAAGATCATGTCCACTAGGATAGGATATGGAGTCCTGTCTTACAGGATGATGTGAAATGCCATGATTATATGCATGTGCATTAATGATATGCTATGATGTGTGATGCGGGTTCATGTGTGCTCATATGAACCATATGATGCTAATGTTTATGTGATGTGTACTGTTTTTCAAAAAACAGGATGAGAGGAACTCGTCGATCAGCAAGATTGACTGGAGTGCCACCTGAGGATGAGGGCACGAGCGCCCGTCCTCCAGCATTGCCTAGGGCAATGTCTAGTAGGTCTAATAGAGAAAGAACAGTAAGAGACCCTAGAAGGTCTTTGGATCTGGGTAGAAGCAGATCAGTTAGAGGAACAGTTCAGGGAGGAGCGTCAGAAGACATGGGGGATGATATGGATGTAGAGCAGAGGAGGGATGGCAGTTTGGGAGTTAGCATGTCAGAAGAGGGAATGGGAGAATCCCAAGGAGGCACTCAGGCCTCGGGATTTGTTCAGCCACCTTACTATCCACCCTTCTCACAAAACCCTGGGTATTCGATGGGAGGCACATCGGACTACCACAGCTTTAGCCCTTATCCCACACAGATGCCATACCCACCTTATTATCCACCATATTCACAATACCCAATGTATCCACCCCCACCTTACTATCCAAATCCAGCAAACCCTACCCCAGGGGATGCTGCACCTCCTCCTCCTCCAGCAGAACCAGCAGCCCCAGCTACCCAACCTCCTAGACCTAGCTCAGCTAGTGGGAGCAAGGTCAAGATGACCGACTACATGAAGTTGGGTGCTCCCCAGTATGAAAAAGGGGATGACCCGTTTGTGCATCTTGAGAGGGTCAAGGTGATCACAGATGAGATTGGGGCTGATGATAGTAGAGCCATTCAGATGGCTGGGTTCACACTTAAGTGCAAGAAGGCACGAGAATGGTTCAAGAATTATGTGAACCCAAAAGTGGATAGCATGTCTTGGGAAGAGTTTGCAAACGAGTTTGCCGGATGGGCTTTCCCAGATAGTTCAAGGGAGCTGAAGATGATAGAGTTTGAGCAGTTGAGGCAGACTGATGAGATGGGTGTAGAGGAGTTCACCGACAGATTTTTGGAGTTGCTGCCATTTGCAGGGCAAAACCTTGACTCAGACCAGAAAAGGTCAAGGAGGTATATCATGAAACTCCACTCCAGATATTCCTCCTTGATCCAGTCAGCAGATAGGGAGAGCTTCCATGCCATAGTGGATATGGCCCGGAAAATGGAGGCCAGTGCCATCGTTCAGGGGACAGTTAAACAGTTAGTGGCACAGCCTTCTGGTTCTAAGACCCCAGGCTCTTCTTCAATGAGTGCAGCAGCTTCAGGTAGCAAGAAGTGGGACAGAGGTCCCAGGAAGTCTAAGAAGAACAAGTTCTGGAACAAGGTTAAGTCCAGTCTGGGACTAGGGAGTGGCTCGAGCTCTGGTGCAGATAATGCAGTATGTGCAAGGTGCGGTAAGCCACACAAGGGAGTATGTCGGTTCGGGACGACAGCCTGTTTCAGATGTGGTCAGGAGGGGCATATGGCTCGAGAATGTCCAAGAGCAGTCCCGATGGCTCAGTCCCAGCAGACAGCTTCAGGTAGTGTAGCGCAGCCAGCAGCTCCAGCCACGACTCAGGCCAGTGGCAGAGGCAGAGGGAGAGGGGCAGCCTCTTCTTCAGCGGGTTTCAGAGGTGAAGGTCCATCAGCACCAGCACGGATCTTCACAATGACACAGCAGGAGGCAGATGCATCTAACACTGTGGTGGCAGGTAACTTAGTCATTGGTTGTTCAGATGTGTATGCCTTGATGGACCCGGGCGCATCTCACTCTTTTATTGCACCGAGAGCCGTCCAGAGGTTAGGGTTGATGATCTCTGAGTTAGAGTGTCCTCTCTGGGTCAGTGGACCCAAGTGTGATCCATCAGTGGCAGAGTCAGTCTGCCAGTGTAGTCCTGTGTTTGTTGAGGGAAGATACTTGTCCGCCGACCTTGTGGTTCTAGACTTGACAGATTTTGACGTCATTCTAGGGATGGACTGGTTGTCTACCCATGGTGCTACCTTGGACTGCAGGGACAAGGTAGTCAGGTTCAGAGGTCAGGATGGGTCAGAGGTAGTCTTCAGAGGAGACAGGAGGGGTACACCTAGAGGTCTGATATCAGCTCTTCAGTGTAACGACCCGGAAATCGGACCGCTACCGGCGCTAGGATCCGGGTCGACTTAAGGCCGCCGGGACCCGTAGCAAGCCTGACATATAACCTGTACACCTGTATAATCCCATACATGATCAACATCATACATAAAAATTAAAACTTCTTCTTGCATGCATGCTATCAATCACCAACTCAACCTGTGCATACTCTGAACATTCATAAATAAAGTCCCTCTGTGGGATCTCAACAAGCCTCGAAGGGCTATACAACATATGGAGAGTTGGTTTACTTAAACATCATAACATAAAGATCATGTAAAGATACAAATGGGATTATCACATACTATGGTCAAGCACAGCTCTATCCTCAATAACATTAATACATAAAAAGACTAATCAACTATACATCATTTTACAAATTTGTCATGTCCACAAATCTATCTATTACAAACATGTGACAGACTTTTCTCTTCATAGCCTTCTCTATCTATCCCGTACCTGCAAATCTGGGGGTTAGGGGAGAGGGGTGAGCTAGATGCCCAGTGAGTAGAACTCAAAAAAAGATATTTTAAAACATGTTATCATGGAATGCATCACTGCACAAACATTTCACATCATGGACGGACTGACCCAAAAATCCCTCAGCTCCATGCCCGGCCCTATTATGGGCACCACAGGACTTCGTATTGCCCGGCCCTATTATGGACACCACAGGACTTCGTAGATCGGAGCTATTGCCCGGCCCTATTATGGGCACCACAGGACTTCGTACAAGGGCTAGTGAGTCGTGCAATGTCCATCCCTCATCAACAACAAATAATAATGCAATGCAACATAATTCGTGATTCTAATGCATACAACCTATAATATAATCATGATGCATGAAGCGTGATAAAAACATTTAATTTCGTATAGTCCCACTCACCTCTGGCTGACTCTGACAACTCTGTAGCAGCTGGCTCACTGCTGGGGTCCTTGGTTCCTCGGGTCCGAACCTACACAGGTGGACACCAATGAGGGACCAAACATATATAAACATGACTCTAATATATCCCCCAAAAACCCCCCTAAAACATCATGAAAACATCACAGAAAATATGCATGAAATGGCTGAACAGGGCACTTTCGGCGGCACCTTCGGCGGCCGAAAGTCCTGGACAGAGACGAAACTCAGCTAGGTTCGGCGGCACCTTCGGCGGCCGAAAGTGCCAGACAGAGACGAAAGTCTCTTTTCGGGGGCAACTTCGGCAGCCGAAAGGCCTGCCTCCCCAGCCATGTTCGGCGGCCGAAAGTACCTTCGGCTGCCGAACCTGGTTTCTGCCAAAGGGCAGAAACTTGGCTCCCTTTGCACATTTCGCCTCCAAACCTTCCAAACATGCATATTTTTCAACCAAAGCATGCATACAAGTTCCTAGGGGCCTCGAACATGCATATACCCCATCTACAACACTTCAAACATACTCAAACAACACACATTGTTCAAAACATCAATATATATACCCATAACTCAACATATACCCTAGCATGCATTTCTACCCTTAGATCTTGCATAAAACTTATCTAGAACACATAATAAGGGTGGATCCGAGCTTACCTCTTGAAGAAATGAGAGGGAAGACGATCCTAGCTTGGAGATGAAGAGATTGAGCTCCTTGAACCTCCAAGCACCCAAAACTTGCTCTATGCTCACAAATCTTCAAAATAGAAGTTAAAACTCGTGAAAACCATGAAAGATCTAGGGAAAACACTCAAGATTGAGGGAGGAGCGGCGGAGACTCACCTTGGCCGACAATGGGAGAGAAAAAGCTCGCCCGTGCGGACCAAAGGGACCCTTTTATATGTGGCTGGCCAGGCCACGTTCGGGGGCCGAATGTGCCTCCGCATCCATGCAAATGTTCGGCGGCCGAACATGAGGTTCGGCGGCCGAACCTTGACTTCCCTCACTCATGCTTTCGGGGGCCTAACGTGCCTCCAAAACGCATGCATGTTCGGCGGCCGAACTTGATTTTCGGCGGCCGAACCTGGGTTTTCCTCCAAAGCTATTTTCATGCAAAAACTCATTTAATTCATACTTAAAATCATTTAAAACATAAAAACATTTTATAAAACATGATTCTACCCTTCTAGAGGTCTCCGACGTCCGAGATTCCACCGGACGGTAGGAATTCCGATACCGGAGTCTAGCCGGGTATTACATTCTCCCCCCCTTAAGAACATTCGTCCCCGAATGTTCCTCAACTAGCACATGCATAGCAATCAACATAACATACACACATAAACACATAGAGACTGACCTTAAAAGAGATGAGGATATTGCCGGAGCATGGACTCCCGTGTCTCCCAAGTGCATTCCTCTAAATTGTGGTGGTTCCACAGGACTTTCACCATCGGGATTTCCTTGTTCCTTAGCTTTCTGATCTGGGTGTCTAAGATCCGTATTGGCTGCTCAACATAGGTGAGATCCTCTTGGATCTCCACATCAGGCTCACTAAGAACCTTGCCCGGATCTGACACGAACTTTCTCAACATAGAAACATGGAAAACCGGATGGATTCTCTCCATTGAAGCAGGTAAATCCAGCTTGTACGATACATTCCCAATCTTTTGCAAGACTTCGAAGGGTCCGATGTACCGCGGAGCCAGCTTACCCTTCTTCCCGAACCGAACCACTCCTTTCATTGGAGACACCTTAAGCAATACCAGATCCCCCTCCTGAAACTCTACTAGCCTTCTGCGGATGTCTGCATAACTCTTCTGTCTGCTTGCAGCTGTCTTGATTCTTTCTCTGATCATGGGCACCACCTTGCTGGTGATCTCTACTAGCTCGGGTCCTGCTAAGGACCTCTCTCCTACCTCTTCCCAGCAAACAGGTGATCTGCACTTCCTCCCATATAAAGCTTCATATGGAGCCATCCCGATGCTAGCATGATGGCTGTTATTGTAGGCAAACTCCACCAAAGGTAGATGCTGCCTCCAAGAACCGCCAAAGTCCAGCACACACATTCTGAGCATATCCTCTATAGTCTGGATGGTCCTTTCTGACTGTCCATCAGTCTGGGGGTGGAAGGCAGTACTGAAGTCCAACCTAGTACCCATGGCATTCTGCAGACTCCGCCAAAACCTGGAGGTGAACTGGGGCCCTCTATCTGACACTATGGAAACAAGAACCCCATGCAGTCTGACTATCTCGTCAACGTACACCTGCGCCAACTTGTCCACAGAATAGCCACTCCTGACAGGGATGAAGTGAGCAGATTTGGTGAGTCTGTCCACAATCACCCATATGGAGTCCAATCTGTTGGACGTCGCCGGTAGCCCCACTACGAAGTCCATAGCTATATTTTCCCATTTCCACTCTGGAATAGGTAGCGGGTTAAGCATTCCAGCCGGCTTCTGATGTTCCAGCTTCACCCTCTGACATACTTCGCAGGCTGACACAAACTGTGCCACTTCTTTCTTCATAGCTGGCCACCAATAAACCTTCTTCAGATCTTGATACATCTTGGTGGCTCCGGGGTGAATGCTGTATCTTGCATTATGAGCCTCTCTCATAATGTCTCCTTTTAACCCAATGTCATCTGGTACACAAAGTCGACTCCCATAGCGGAGGATCCCCTTATTGTCAAATCTGAATTCACTGTCCTTGCCTGACTGAACAGTCCTGGCAATCTTCACTAACTCTGGGTCCTCATGCTGTTTCTGGGCCACCTGTTCCAGAAACACGGGTGTCACTTTCATCTGAGCAACCAAGGCGCCTGTACCAGACAACTCCAACTGTAGACCTTCCTCAATGAGCTTGTAAAACTCCTTCACCACTGGTCTCCTCTCTGCCGTGATGTGGGATAGACTGCCTAGTGACTTCCGGCTTAGGGCGTCTGCCACGACATTCGCCTTACCCGGATGATACTGAATCTTGCAATCATAGTCACTCAGCAACTCTACCCATCTCCTCTGTCTCAAATTCAAATCTCTCTGACTCAGGATGTACTGCAGGCTTTTATGATCTGTGAAGATCTCACATTTGACCCCATAGAGGTAGTGCCTCCACATCTTGAGTGCAAAGATTACCGCTGCCATCTCAAGGTCATGTGTGGGATAATTCAACTCATGCTTCTTTAGCTGCCTAGAAGCATAAGCAATCACCCTCTCATTCTGCATAAGCACACAACCCAGTCCCACTCGGGACGCATCACAAAAGACTGTAAAGTCCTCACCACTAGATGGCAGAGCTAAAACTGGTGCTGAAGTCAACCTTTTCTTGAGTTCTTCAAAACTCTCCTCGCACTGGTCGGTCCACAGAAATTTCTGATTCTTCCCGGTTAGTCTGGTTAGAGGAGCTGCTATCTTTGAGAAGTCCTGAACGAACCTCCTGTAGTAACCTGCCAAACCCAAGAAACTCCTGATCTCTGTCACTGAAGTGGGCCTAGGCCAGTTAGCCACAGTCTCTGTCTTCTTGGGATCTACCTCAATACCATTCTCTGACACTACATGCCCCAAGAACGAAATGCTCCTCAGCCAGAACTCACATTTAGAGAACTTGGCATACAAGCCATGTTCCCTCAAGGTCTGCAGTACCAACCTTAGATGATGGGCATGCTCCTCTGCATTCCTGGAATACACTAAGATATCATCTATGAAGACAATAACAAAGTGATCCAGGTACTGGCTAAACACTCTATTCATGAGATCCATGAATGCTGCAGGGGCGTTAGTTAACCCGAACGGCATCACAAGGAACTCAAAATGCCCATATCTGGTCCTGAAAGCTGTCTTTGGTACGTCCTCTTCCCTGATCCTCAACTGATGGTACCCCGATCTCAGATCTATTTTGGAGAAACAACCCGCTCCTGCTAGCTGGTCAAATAGATCGTCGATCCTTGGCAATGGGTACTTGTTCTTGGTAGTGACTTTGTTCAACTGCCTGTAGTCGATACAAAGTCTAAGGGACCCATCCTTCTTTCTCACAAACAAAACTGGAGCACCCCAAGGTGAGGTACTCGGTCGGATGAAGCCCTTATCTACCAGATCTTGCAACTGCTCTTTCAATTCCTTCAATTCCGCTGGTGCCATCCTGTAGGGAGGGATAGAGATCGGTCTAGTTCCAGGCATTAGTTCAATCTCGAACTCTATCTCCCTAGTAGGTGGTAGTCCTGGAAGCTCTTCTGGAAAGACATCCAGAAATTCTCTGACAACTGGCACTGAGGCTGGCTCCCTGACCTGTCTATCTAGCTCTCTCACATGAGCTACATACCCCTGACATCCCTTCCTAAGCAGCCTTCGAGCCTGTAGGGCCGATATCATACCTCTAGGCGTACCCCTCTTGTCTCCTCTGAAGACAACCTCTGACCCGTTCTGATCTCTGAACCTGACTACCTTGTCCCTGCAGTCCAAGGTAGCGCCATGAGTAGATAGCCAATCCATCCCTAGAATGACGTCAAAATCAGTCAAGTCTAGAACCACAAGGTCGGCGGAGAGGCATCTTCCCTCAACAAACACGGGACAATACCGGCAAACTGACTCTGCCACTGTCGGGTCACACTTGGGTCCACTGACCCATAGGGGACACTCTAACCCAGAGACCATCAACCCTAATCTCTCGACTGCCCTCGGAGCAATAAAGGAATGAGATGCACCCGGGTCCATTAATGCATACACATCAGAACACCCAATGATGAGATTACCTGACACCACGGTGTTGGATGTGTTCGCCTCCTGCTGAGTCATGGTGAAGATCCTAGCTGGAGCTGACGGACCTTCACCTCGGGAACCTGAAGAAGAGGCTGCTCCTCTCCCTCTACCTCTGCCACTGCCCTGAGTTGTGGCTGGAGCTGCTGGCTGTGCCACACTGCCTGAAGCTGTCTGCTGGGGTTGGCCCATGAAAGGTGCTCTAGGACAATCCCGAGCCATGTGTCCCTCCTGGCCACATCTGAAACATGCATTGGTCCCAAATCGACACTTTCCCTTGTGTGGCTTCCCACACCTTTGGCATTCTGCACCGTCTGAACCTGAACTCGAGCCACCGCCAAATCCCAGACCGGATTTCAGCTTATTCCAGAACTTGTTCTTCTTGTGCTTCTTGGTGTTACTCCATCTCTTACTACCTGAACTCTGAGTAGAGGGTCCTGGCCCTCCTCTGCCTGGGGTCTTAACCCCTGAAGACTGGGTCATCGACTGCTTCACTGACCCCTCAATTATAGCACTGGCCTCCATTCTTCGCGCCATATCTACCACAGTGTGAAAACTTTCCCTCTCAGCTGATTGAATCAATGAGGAGTACCTGGACTGTAATTTCATGACATATCTCCTGGCCTTCTTTGCATCTGTATCTAGAGCTTGCCCTGAGAAGGGTAATAGCTCCAGAAATTTATCTGTGTACTCCTCTATGCTCATGTCCTCTGTCTGTCTCAGTTGCTCGAACTCAATCATCTTCAGCTCTCTGGAACTATCTGGAAAGGCCCATCCAGCAAACTCATTGGCAAATTCCTCCCATGTCATATTATCAAGTCTCGGGTCCACATAGCACTTGAACCATTCCCGTGCCTTCTTGCACTTTAAAGTGAACCCTGCCATCTCAATGGCTCTTCTATCATCTGCCCCTAGCTCATCAGTGATCGTCTTCACTGCTCTCAGATATTCAAAGGGATCATCCCCTGACTTGTACTTAGGAGCATCCAGCTTAAGGTAAGCTGTCATCTTCACCTTACTCCCACTGGCTGAGCTAGGCCTAGGAGGTTGAGTAACTGGGGCTACTGGTTCTGTAGGTGGTGGAGGTGGGGGTGCAGCATTCCCCGAGGTGGGGTTTGCTGGGTTAGGATAGAAGGGTGGAGGTGGATACATTGGGTATTGAGAGTATGGTGGGTAGTATGGTGGGTATGGCATCTGTGTGGGATAAGGGCTAAAACTAGGGTTATCCGATGTACCTCCCATCGAATACCCTGGATGGTGTGAATAGGGTGGGTAATGATGTGGCTGGACATAACTCGAGGCCTGAATGCCTCCTTCTGATTCTCCCATGCCCTCTTCCGGCATGCTCACACCGAGACTGCCATCCCTCCTCTGATCTACTTCCATATCCTCAGACACTCCTCCTTGCACTGTTCCCCTCACTGATCTGCTTCTATCCAGATCCAAAGACCTTCTAGGGTCTCTTGCTACTCTGTCCCTGTTGGACCTGCTAGACATTGCCCTAGGCAATGCTGGAGGACGGGCGCTCATGCCCTCATCCTCAGGTGGTACTCCAGTCAATCTTGCTGATCGACGAGTTCCTCTCATCCTGTTTTCTGAAAAACAGTACGCATCACAAGCAACGTTAGCATCATATGGTTCATGTGGGCACACATGAACCCTCATCACATGCATCACATATCATAGCATATCATTAATGCACATGCATAAAATCATGGCATTTCACATCATCATGCAAGACAGGACTCCACATCCTATCCTAGTGGACATGATCCTTTCCTATTGTGCTTGACCTTCTATAACCTCTATGAGCCCGACACTCTAGGTCCGACCATATGAACCTAGGGCTCTGATACCACTCTGTAACGACCCGGAAATCGGACCGCTACCGGCGCTAGGATCCGGGTCGACTTAAGGCCGCCGGGACCCGTAGCAAGCCTGACATATAACCTGTACACCTGTATAATCCCATACATGATCAACATCATACATAAAAATTAAAACTTCTTCTTGCATGCATGCTATCAATCACCAACTCAACCTGTGCATACTCTGAACATTCATAAATAAAGTCCCTCTGTGGGATCTCAACAAGCCTCGAAGGGCTATACAACATATGGAGAGTTGGTTTACTTAAACATCATAACATAAAGATCATGTAAAGATACAAATGGGATTATCACATACTATGGTCAAGCACAGCTCTATCCTCAATAACATTAATACATAAAAAGACTAATCAACTATACATCATTTTACAAATTTGTCATGTCCACAAATCTATCTATTACAAACATGTGACAGACTTTTCTCTTCATAGCCTTCTCTATCTATCCCGTACCTGCAAATCTGGGGGTTAGGGGAGAGGGGTGAGCTAGATGCCCAGTGAGTAGAACTCAAAAAAAGATATTTTAAAACATGTTATCATGGAATGCATCACTGCACAAACATTTCACATCATGGACGGACTGACCCAAAAATCCCTCAGCTCCATGCCCGGCCCTATTATGGGCACCACAGGACTTCGTATTGCCCGGCCCTATTATGGGCACCACAGGACTTCGTAGATCGGAGCTATTGCCCGGCCCTATTATGGGCACCACAGGACTTCGTACAAGGGCTAGTGAGTCGTGCAATGTCCATCCCTCATCAACAACAAATAATAATGCAATGCAACATAATTCGTGATTCTAATGCATACAACCTATAATATAATCATGATGCATGAAGCGTGATAAAAACATTTAATTTCGTATAGTCCCACTCACCTCTGGCTGACTCTGACAACTCTGTAGCAGCTGGCTCACTGCTGGGGTCCTTGGTTCCTCGGGTCCGAACCTACATAGGTGGACACCAATGAGGGACCAAACATATATAAACATGACTCTAATATATCCCCCAAAAACCCCCCTAAAACATCATGAAAACATCACAGAAAATATGCATGAAATGGCTGAACAGGGCACTTTCGGCGGCACCTTCGGCGGCCGAAAGTCCTGGACAGAGACGAAACTCAGCTAGGTTCGGCGGCACCTTCGGCGGCCGAAAGTGCCAGACAGAGACGAAAGTCTCTTTTCGGGGGCAACTTCGGCAGCCGAAAGGCCTGCCTCCCCAGCCATGTTCGGCGGCCGAAAGTACCTTCGGCTGCCGAACCTGGTTTCTGCCAAAGGGCAGAAACTTGGCTCCCTTTGCACATTTCGCCTCCAAACCTTCCAAACATGCATATTTTTCAACCAAAGCATGCATACAAGTTCCTAGGGGCCTCGAACATGCATATACCCCATCTACAACACTTCAAACATACTCAAACAACACACATTGTTCAAAACATCAATATATATACCCATAACTCAACATATACCCTAGCATGCATTTCTACCCTTAGATCTTGCATAAAACTTATCTAGAACACATAATAAGGGTGGATCCGAGCTTACCTCTTGAAGAAATGAGAGGGAAGACGATCCTAGCTTGGAGATGAAGAGATTGAGCTCCTTGAACCTCCAAGCACCCAAAACTTGCTCTATGCTCACAAATCTTCAAAATAGAAGTTAAAACTCGTGAAAACCATGAAAGATCTAGGGAAAACACTCAAGATTGAGGGAGGAGCGGCGGAGACTCACCTTGGCCGACAATGGGAGAGAAAAAGCTCGCCCGTGCGGACCAAAGGGACCCTTTTATATGTGGCTGGCCAGGCCACGTTCGGGGGCCGAATGTGCCTCCGCATCCATGCAAATGTTCGGCGGCCGAACATGAGGTTCGGCGGCCGAACCTTGACTTCCCTCACTCATGCTTTCGGGGGCCTAACGTGCCTCCAAAACGCATGCATGTTCGGCGGCCGAACTTGATTTTCGGCGGCCGAACCTGGGTTTTCCTCCAAAGCTATTTTCATGCAAAAACTCATTTAATTCATACTTAAAATCATTTAAAACATAAAAACATTTTATAAAACATGATTCTACCCTTCTAGAGGTCTCCGACGTCCGAGATTCCACCGGACGGTAGGAATTCCGATACCGGAGTCTAGCCGGGTATTACATTCAGGCTCGTAGGTTACTTAGGAGAGGATGTCAGGGGTATTTGGCTCATGTGAGAGAGCTTAGTAGTCAGGTTAGAGAGCCCGCCTCGGTGCCAGTGGTTAGAGAGTTTCTAGACGTCTTCCCAGACGAGTTGCCAGGTTTACCACCTGCTAGGGAGATAGAGTTCGAGATAGAATTGATGCCTGGAACCCGGCCGATCTCTATCCCTCCCTACAGGATGGCTCCAGCGGAGTTGAAGGAATTGAAAGAGCAGTTGCAAGAGCTGGTAGACAAGGGCTTCATCCGACCGAGTACCTCACCCTGGGGTGCTCCAGTCTTGTTTGTCAGAAAGAAGGATGGATCCCTTAGACTTTGTATCGACTACAGGCAGTTGAACAGCGTCACTACCAATAATAAGTACCCTTTGCCAAGGATCAACGATCTATTTGACCAGCTAGCCGAAGCAGGTTGTTTCTCCAAAATAGATCTGAGATCTGGGTACCATCAGCTGAGGATCAGAGATGAGGATGTGCCAAAGACGGCTTTCAGGACCAGATATGGGCATTTTGAGTTCCTTGTAATGCCGTTCGGGTTAACTAACGCCCCTGCAGCATTCATGGACCTCATGAATAGAGTGTTTAGTCAATACCTGGATCACTTTGTTATTGTCTTCATAGATGATATCTTGGTGTATTCCAGGAATGCAGAGGAGCATGCCCATCATCTGCGGTTGGTTTTGCAGACCTTGAGGGAACATGGCTTGTATGCCAAGTTCTCTAAGTGTGAGTTCTGGCTGAGGAGCATTTCGTTCTTGGGGCATGTGGTGTCAGAAAATGGGATAGAGGTGGACCCCAAGAAGACAGAAACTGTGGCTAACTGGCCTAGACCCACTTCAGTGACGGAGATCAGGAGTTTCTTGAGTTTGGCAGGTTACTACAGGAGGTTCGTACAGGACTTCTCGAAAATAGCAGCTCCTCTGACCAGACTAACCAGGAAGAATCAGAAGTTTCTGTGGACCGACCAGTGCGAAGAGAGTTTTGAAGAGCTTAAGAAGAGGTTGACTTCAGCACCAGTTTTAGCTCTGCCATCTAGTGATGAGGACTTTACAGTCTTTTGTGATGCGTCCCGTGTGGGACTGGGTTGTGTACTGATGCAGAATGAGAGGGTGATTGCTTATGCTTCTAGACAGCTAAAGAAGCATGAGTTGAATTACCCCACACATGACCTTGAAATGGCAGCAGTAATCTTTGCACTCAAGATGTGGAGGCACTACCTCTATGGGGTAAAATGTGAGATCTTCACAGATCATAAAAGTCTGCAGTACATCCTGAGTCAAAGAGATTTGAACTTGAGATAGAGGAGATGGGTAGAGCTGCTGAGTGACTATGATTGCAAGATTCAGTATCATCCGGGTAAGGCGAATGTCGTGGCAGACGCCCTAAGCCGGAAGTCACTAGGCGGTCTATCCCACATCACGACAGAGAGGAGACCAGAGGTGAAGGAGTTTTACAAGCTCATTGATGAAGGTCTACAGTTGGAGTTGTCTGGTACCGGTGCTTTAGTGGCCCAGATGAGAGTGACACCTGTGTTTCTGGAGCAAGTGGCTCAAAAACAGCATGAGGACCTAGAGTTAGTGAAGATTGCCAGGACTGTTCAGTCAGGCAAGGACAGTGAGTTCAGATTTGACAGTAAGGGGATCCTCCGCTATGGGAGTCGATTGTGTGTACCAGATGACATAGGGCTAAAAGGAGACATTATGAGGGAGGCTCATAATGCAAGATACAGCGTTCACCCCGGAGCCACCAAGATGTATCAAGATTTGAAGAAAGTTTATTGGTGGCCAGCGATGAAGAAAGAAGTGGCACAGTTTGTGTCAGCCTGCGAAGTGTGTCAGAGGGTGAAGCTGGAACATCAGAAGCCGGCTGGAATGCTTAACCCGCTACCTATTCCAGAGTGGAAATGGGAGAATATAGCTATGGACTTCGTAGTGGGGTTACCGGCGGTGTCCAACAGATTGGACTCCATATGGGTGATTGTGGACAGACTCACCAAATCTGCTCACTTCATCCCTGTCAGGAGTGGCTACTCTGTGGATAAGTTGGCGCAGGTATATGTGGATGAGATCGTCAGGCTGCATGGGGTTCCTGTTTCGATAGTGTCGGATAGAGGGCCCCAGTTCACCTCCAGATTTTGGCGGAGTCTGCAGAATGCCATGGGTACTAGATTGGATTTCAGTACTGCCTTCCACCCCAAGACGGACGGACAGTCCGAAAGGACCATCCAGACTATCGAGGATATGCTTAGAATGTGTGTGCTGGACTTTGGCGGTTCTTGGAGGCAGCATCTACCTTTGGTGGAGTTTGCCTACAATAATAGCCATCATGCTAGCATCGGGATGGCTCCATATGAAGCTTTATATGGGAGGAAGTGCAGGTCACCTGTTTGCTGGGAGGAAGTTGGAGAAAAGGCCTTGGCAGGGCCTGAGCTAGTAGAGATCACCAGCAGGGTGGTACCCATAATCAGAGAGAGAATCAAGACTGCTGCAAGCAGACAGAAGAGTTATGCAGACATCCGCAGAAGACAGGTAGAGTTTCAGGAGGGGGATCTGGTGTTGCTCAAGGTGTCTCCAATGAAAGGAGTGGTTCGCTTTGGGAAGAAAGGTAAACTAGCCCCACGATACATCGGACCCTTTGAAGTCTTGCAGAAGATTGGGAATGTGTCGTACAAGCTAGATTTGCCTGCTTCAATGGCAAGAATCCATCCGGTTTTCCATGTTTCAATGTTGAGGAAATTTGTGTCAGATCCGGGCAAGGTTCTTAGAGAGCCTGATGTGGAGATCCAAGAGGATCTCACCTATGTTGAGCAGCCAGTGCGGATCATAAACACCCAGATCAGAAAGCTGAGAAACAAGAAAATCCCGATGGTGAAAGTCCTGTGGAACCACCACAATATGGAAGAGTGCACCTGGGAGACACGGGAGTCCATGCTCCAGCAATACCCTTATCTTTTCTAAGGTTAGCTCCCTGTGAGTTTTATGTGCTTTGCATGTATGTTATGTGTATGCCATGCTATGTGTTAGTTGAGGAACATTCGGGGACGAATGTTCTTAAGGGGGGGAGAATGTAATACCCGGCTAGACTCCGGTATCGAAATTCCTACCGTCCGGTGGAATCTCGGATGTCGGAGACCTCTAGAAGGGTAAAACCATGTTTTCATGAAATGTTTTAATGTTTTTGAAAGTAAAGAGGAAATGAGTTTTTGAATGAAAACAACCTTGGAGGAAAACACAGGTTCGGCCGCCAAAACTCAAAGTTCGGTCGCCGAACATGCATGCATTGCGGTGAGCATTAGGCCCCTGAAGGCATAAGTGAGAGGAGCCCAGGTTCGGCCGCCGAACCTCAAGTTCGGCCGCCGAACATGGCATGCATGCGGAGGCACATTCGGCCCCCGAACGTGGCCTGGACAACCACTATAAAAGGGTCCCTTAGCCGAAAACGGCGAGCTTTTTCCCCATTTTCGGCCAAGGTGAGCTCTCCGTCGTCCCTCACCGATCTTTGATGTTTTTCCTCTAGATCTTTCAAGTTTTTCATTTGTTTTAACTTTGTTTTGAAGATTTGAGCTTTTGAGCAAAGTTTTGGAGCTTGGAGGTTCAAGAACCCAATCTCTCCCACCTCCGAGTTTTAGGTGGTCTCTCTCTCGATCTTCAAGAAGTAAGAGTCGATCTCTAGCTTACATTATGTTTTAAACAAGTTTTATGCAAGTTCATGGGGTAGAAAATGCATGAGTAAGCTTATGTTGAGTTTATGGGTTTTTGATGAGTTTTTGAGCAATGTGGCTTGTAATGTGTGTTTGATGTGTTGTAGTTGGGGTTTAAGGTAGTTTGAGACCCCTAGGAGCTTGTATGCATGTTTTGGTTGAGCTAAATGCATGATGGTTTGAGTTTGGAGGCATTTGTGCATGTTTGAACCAAGTTTCTGCCCTTTGGGAGAAACCAGGTTCGGCAGCCGAAGGGACTTTCGGCCGCCGAACCCTCTTGTGAAGGCAGCCTTCGGCTGCCGAAGCTTGCCCCCGAAAGGAGACTTTCGTCTCTGTCTGGGAGTTTTGGCCGCCGAAAGTGCCGCCGAACATGCATGAGTTTCGCCTCTGTCTGGGAGTTTCGGCCGCCGAAGGTGCTGCCGAACCTGCCTGACTTTCGGCTCTAGAGGGACTTTCGGCCGCCGAACCTGCCGCCGAAAGTGTCCTGTCCAGCCTTCCTTTGCATGTTCTTGCATGGATGTTTTGAGATGTTTTAGGGGGGTTTTTGGGGGATGTTTTTAGAGTTATGTTCTAGTTGTTTGGTCCCTCATTTGAGTCCACCTGTGTAGGTTCGGACCCGAGGAACCGATGACCCAGCAGTGAGTCAGTTGCTTCAGTCAGTGTCAGAGCTAGCCAGAGGTGAGTGGAATAACTCTTATGCTCTTAAATAAATAAATCAGTTTTGAGCATGTTCATGCATCACGGATGCCATGTGATATTTTAGGTTGTTTGCATTAGAAATCACGAATATGTTGCATTGCATAATATGTTGTTGATGTGGATGAATGTTGAATGATCCATTAGCCCTCATATGTTATGACATGATGATATGGTATGGAAGACCAGGTGTGGCCTGCACTACGCCCCTGGCACTATGTAAGAGAAAGACCGGACGTGGCCTGCACTACGCCCCCGGCACCATGGATTATGTATGTTATGTTATGTATAAGGGAAAGACCAGGTGTGGCCTGCACTACGCCCCTGGCATGATTGGAATTATGTAGAGGGCTAAGTGGTGACAAGTTCATCCTTGATATGATTAGTTGTGATGTGATGCATTCCATGATAGCATGTGTTTTAAATGCTTTATGATTCTACTCACTGGGCTCTAGTAGCTCACCCCTCTCCCAAATTCCCCAGGTTTGCAGGTACGGGTTAGACAGAGAAGTCAAGAAGAGTAATGAAGTCTTATGTATGTAATAGTTAGAATGTGGACATGACAGATTGTATAATGATGTATAGATATGTAATGTAACGATATTAAGGTTAGAAGTGTGCTTGACCATAGTATATTGTAATCCCCTTTTTATACATGATCTTAATGTTTATTGATGTCTATGTTTAGCCAACTCAACACTTGTTATGCCACCCATTGGGGGCATTGATGAGATCCCACAGAGGGGTCAAGTTTATGTTTATGATTATGTTCAGTGCATGCACAGGTTGAGTTTGGTGTATGATAGAATGTATGAAAGAAAAGTTTTAAATTTTTATGTATGATTGTTGATCATGTATGGGATTAAACAGGTTTACAGGTTACATGTCAGGCTTGCTATGGGTCCCGGCGGCCTTAAGCCGATCTGGATCCTAGCGCCGGTAGCGGTCCGATTTTCGGGTCGTTACAGTATTATCCACTAGCCCTTGGGAGAGTTGACATAAGTCCTGAGGAGCCCTATGAGGGCCGGGCACAGAGTTCATGTTCATGTATATGTTTATGTTTATGTGTAACAGAAGTCCTGAGGAGCTCCTTTGAGAGCCAGGCATAGAACCAAGGGAATTTTCGATCCGTCCGTCCGAAGGTGAATTACTTGTGATGTGATGCATTTCATGCTAGCATATGTATTTAAATATTTTTATATTTCTGCTCACTGGGCTCTAGTAGCTCATCCCTCTCCCTAACCCCATATTTCAGGGCCTCAGAGTAAAGACAAAGGAAAAAGCAAAGTGTAAAGTCAGGTGGTATAGTGTATAGTAGTGGACATGAGATTGTAAAGAGTTAATGTAAAGAAAAGTTATGTAATGTAAAGAGATAATGTAATGTGTACACAGATGTATAGTATTGTGCTTAGCCCTAGTGTATGTTTAATCCCTTTGTACATGAGTTATGAATGAAATGAAATGTTTTATGAGCTTGATGACCTAGAGAGGTTCTATGTCTATATGCATAGATCAAGCTAGCTTGATGACCTTATGTGGTTCTATGTTTATGTACATAGGTCAAGCTGAGAGTTAATGAAAAGTTCAAAATTTTTACAGAAATGTATGATCATGTATGGGATTGAACAGGTACATCGAGAGTATAGCAGGCTGGCTACGGGTTCCGGCGGCCTTAAGTCGACCTGAATCCTAGCGTCGGTAGCGGTCCGGTTTCCGGGTCGTTACACCACAAGACTTAAGGGAAGACGAATCCCACAAGGCTACAAGTTCAGAAAGTGAAGAAGAATCCCATAAGACGATAATTTTATTAAGGGAAAAGAATTTCAAAAGGTGATAAGTTCGTTAAGGGAAGAAAATCCCACAAGACGATAAATTTGTGAAGGGAAAAGAATCTCATAAGGTAACAAGTTCGTCAAGAAAAGAAGAATCCCATAAAGTGACAAATTTGTCAAGGGAAGAAGAATCCCATAGGGTGACAATTTCATCAAGGGAAAAGAATCCCACAAGGCGACAAGTTCATTAAGGTGACAAGTTCGTCAAAGGAAGAAGAATCCCATAGGCAACAAGTTCATCAAGGGAAAAGAATTCCATAAAGCGACAAGTTCTTCAAGGGAGGAAGAATCCCACAAGGCTAAGATACGCACAAGACGACAAGATCATTAAGGAAAAAGAATCCCACAAGGTGATAAGTTTGTCAAAAGGGAACCATAAAAAAGATCCCATAAGGCGATAAGTTCATGAACGGAAAACACCAAAGTGATACATCACCAAAATTTTACAACGCAATAAGTACATCAAAGGGAATCACTGAGGCATTTCGTTACCAGAATTCTACAAAGCGACAAATTCGTCAAAGTGAACCATTAAGGCGTTTCGTCACCAAAATCTCACAAGGTAATAAATTCATCAAAGGGAACCATTTAGTATCGAACATAAAGATTCGAAAACTAGAGGGGGACTACTGATGTAGATCAATATTAAAATATATTAAATCTGAATCTCAGTAATCCAAATCACGTCAAACTCCTAATAAAGTGGTAGAATTCTAATCAAAATAGGATATTATCTATATCAGAATATTATTCTTATCCGATAAGATTCTACATCCTATCTTATTTAGGATTCCTTATTCTATCTTATATAGGATTCCACATCCTATGCTAGATATAACCCTATCATCTCATACACTTCTAAGAATATCCAAACTCTATCTAATATGCTATATAAGGAGCTCACAACCTCCATAATTAGGTATATTACTCTCTCAATAGTCAATTTGATGATTTATTTAGTACCCATACTAACTTAAGCATGGGAGAAGTTACCAAGCCAACCCACTCGATATTCTCTCTTATTTTGGAGATCCATACCCAAAGTAATATGATGCGTACAACATCAGTAACGTGGTATGGAAGTTCAAAAGTAGTGTCCTATTACCTTTAAGTATTTAGTGTATGATACATTTAAAAAAGACAAATATACTCTCGCAACTCATCCAAGTAAACCTTTGATTTTTAAATTGTAATCGTATGGTCTTAGATAAATATGTTATAATTTTTGTATTTATACATGACTTCTATTGTCCATTTTGAGTTTCTTAATGTATATAATTTGCTTTAACTATTTATATGCATTTTTTTATAATTAATCACTTTAATAAATTGTGTTTAATAAATAAATTGATTAAAATATTAGAAAATAATAATAATAATTTTTTAGCAATTGATTTTAGTGGGAATCTTTTTTTGTCACAAAAGAAAATTATTGATGTAAAATTTTTTTACCATAAATGTCCAGCTTTTAGTAGAGAATATTTAAATTTCCACAAAGAAAACTATCAGTGTGGAGGCTTTTCACTATAAATGTTTAATTTTAGCGGATCATTTCGCTACTATTTGTTTTTTTAGTGGGAAAATGTGGGTCGCAAATATTTTATTTTTTAATACAAAAAATATTCACTATAAATACTTTCTAAAAAAAATTAAGCTTTTGGTGGAAAAATCTTTTTGCAATAGAAAATATAACTTTTACAGTGAAAATACACCACATTTTTAGTGGCGAATTTTAATTTCACCTCTAATGATGAAAATCTTTTCAACAAAAATCTTTTATTTTTTTCGGTGTATTGACATGAATAATAATTTTAATTTCTTATTAAGGAAATATCGTTGCCGTGTATGATGAATTTTATAAAAATTTTAACCCTATGTCTGGGTTGATAAAAACTAAGAGAGGAAAAAAAATAAAAGCAGAAAAATATGGGTAAAAAAATAGAGAAAAGAAATAATCTCTTCTTCGCTTTAGATAGAAAATAAAGAAAGATAAAAAGAAAAATTATACTATTTAAATTACAGTACTATTATTCTCATATATAATTTAAATTTAAATTTATAAAAATAAAAAATAAAATAGTAATTTAAGACATTTTTTTGTTTATTTTCATAAGTTTTAAGTTTTCAAATAAGGAAATATGCAATTATTTTCATTTTTCATTTTTTTTATTTTGTTTTCATTCAAAAAAAGAAATTAAATAAATAAAGGATTTTTTTTCTTCATTTTTGTCTCTTATTTTTTTCTCCAATTTCCCATTAAAATTTTCCAAACGTTGGATTTATTGTTGATTGACTTGCTAAGAATAATTTATTATTTTTTTGAAGAAATGCACTTTACTTTTTTTTTTCCTGCTTTTATTATGAAGCTAGAAAATTATTGTTGACTCGGCTTGCTAAGAAAAAGACTTCTCCATCAATTGATGTTAGCCATTGCTTTTAAGCTTTATACAAGAGATAGCATTGAAACTGATCTCAGAGGCGAGGCGTCTATCAATTCCAATATCATTCTCAAGATCTTTAATTTGAGCTCACAGCCCTTTGTATTTTCCCCTTTTGTCTGCCTCATTCTCTCAAGGTTAGCACTGAATCTACACTTTTATCTAATTTACTTTTTTTTTTTTTTTTCAGGTATAGTGTAGATTTATCTTTTTCTAGCTTATGAGTTCTTGCAATATCATTTTTCTATCAATATCTGTTCATTCTTTTGAGATTTGGATGTAGTTTAACAAGGTAGTTTGACAATATTATTTTCTATCAACATCTGTACTCATTTTTTCACTTCGCATACAACAACTGTACGACGGATGCAAGGATTATTTTCAGGCTTAGTTTAGTCATGCTAAATTTTTCCTAGATTCATTCAATAAAATTTTGCAAATAAAAAATAAAAGTGATGCAATAAAATACTCAAAGATTTTTAATTTGAGCTAACAACCCTTTGTGTTTCTAGCACTACATCTGCACTTAACACTTTTATCTATTATACTTATTTTTGTTTTCAAGGCATAATTGGCTTTCTGTTTTTCTAGCTTATCTACTCTTGCTAGTGCTATCTGTTCATTCTTTTGTGATCTGGATCCAGTTTAACAAGATAGTTTTAAGATTGGTTTCAGATCAGAAAGCTTCTGCTAGAATTCACACTTTTAATCTTTGATGGCTTCCATGGGGATCCAAATAGCTTCAGCTTCAGCTTCATTTTCTTCACCTTCTTCAACCCGACAATGGAAGTATGATGTGTTCCTAAGCTTTAGAGGTGAAGACACCCGCACAAGCTTCACAGATCATCTGTATGCTGCTTTAAATCAAAAGGGAATTGTTGCCTTTAGGGATGATCGAAGCCTTCAAAGAGGGAAAGAAATTGCTCCAGAACTTTTGAAAGCAATTGAAGACTCAAGGCTTTCAATTGTTGTTTTATCTAGAAATTATGCTTCATCAACCTGGTGCTTGGATGAACT
Source organism: Manihot esculenta (assembly GCF_001659605.2). NCBI lineage: Eukaryota > Viridiplantae > Streptophyta > Magnoliopsida > Malpighiales > Euphorbiaceae > Manihot > Manihot esculenta. The sequence continues at coordinate 18,757,771 of NC_035162.2, read as the reverse complement.
TGTCAAGATTCTTGACTGCATGAACACTAAGGGACAAATCATTTTTCCAATATTCTATAATGTTGACCCTTCTGATGTACGGAAACAAAAAGGGTATTTTGAGAAAGCTTTTGCTAAGCATGATGAAGATTTTGGGCAAAATGCAGAAAAGGTTAATAAGTGGAGGACTACTCTGACAAAGGTTGCCAATCTATCTGGATGGGATTCACACAACAGGTACTATTGTATCCAAGAAAATGATGAAAGAGACCAGTCCATATTTAAAATAAGGAATGGGTTAATATAATGCTAAAAAAAAATCCAAACCTTCTCTGAAAGTTGCTATTATGATGACTCTTGTTAATTACTTCTCTTTTTTATAATGCTATGATCTTTATTTTGATGTTTTTACTGAATTTTTCATTCATGGCATTTCATTTTCGTCATGATCAAGTTTTCTTTAATCCTCTGACATGTATTGCCTCGATTTTGCAGGCATGAAACGGAGTTGATCCAAGACATTGTTGAAGCTATACTTGCTAGATTGAATCATGCTGTCTCAGCCCCAAGTGAGAAACTTATTGGAATAGATGATCATCTTGAGAAAATGAATTCATGCTTAGCTATGAGGTTTGACGATGTTCGCATTGTAGGCATCCATGGTATGGGTGGGATTGGAAAGACTACTCTTGCTAGAGAAATTTTTGATAGGATATCTAATCAATTTGAATCTAGCAGCTTTGTTGCCAATGTTAGGGAGGTTTCTGAGAAAAGTGGTCTATGTGCTCTTCAACATCAGCTTCTTTCTGAAATCTTGAACGAAGAGAATATAAAAATATGGGATGTTTGCAAAGGAAGCAATATGATAAGGAATAGAATTTGTCGCAAAAGGGTTCTTGTTGTACTTGATGATGTAGATAAAAGAGACCAATTAGAACATTTAGCTGGAAATCATGATTGGTTTGGCTTAGGAAGTAGAATCATAATCACTACCAGAGATGTACATTTGCTTGATCAGCATAATGTAGATGAAGTGTATAAGATGGAGAAACTAGATCACTGCTATGCTTTAAAACTATTTAGTTTGAAAGCATTTAAGAGTGACAATCCTATGGAAGGTTTCATAGACCTGTCCGAAGAAATTGTGAGATATGCTCAAGGACTTCCATTGGCTCTTAAAGTTCTTGGAAGCTTTTTTTATGGTAAAAGCTTAGATGAATGGACTAGTGCACTGGGAAGAATAAAAGAAGATTCTGAAAAGGAAATTTTTGATAGACTTGAAATAAGTTTTCATGGACTAAAACCAACAGAAAAGAAGATATTTCTAGATATCGCATGTGTTTTCAAAGGGTTGGATAAAGATTATGTAATGAGTTTGCTTGATAGTTTTGGTTTTCATGCAGCTATTGGAATTCGAGTTCTCATTGATAAATCTCTATTAACTATTATTGGGAAGAATACATTGTGGATGCATGATTTGTTGCAAGAAATGGGTCAAAAGATTGTTTGGAAAGAATCACCTGATGAGCCTGGAAAGCGCAGCAGGTTATCGTTTGATAAGGATGTCTATCATGTCTTAACTGAAAATTCAGTAAGTAGACCTTTTATGATGTATTTGACGAGTCTGATACTCCGACTCTTCATTTTGCCATGTGTCCGATACATACTCGTGCATTCGGACACTTGAGTGATATATTCATGGATAGTTAATAAAATATTATTTTTCTCTCAAAATGAAAATAATGTATTTAGACAAAAATAGTTATTTAGTTATATTTTGGATGATATTTTTGATATTATTTAATCTTCTATCCATACTATAATTATTACTATATAACTTTATAATTTTTTTTAATCTAGTTTATTTTATACTACATAACGTATTCAAACACTATATATTTTGACTTAGATCCATATTCCGGTATTTTTTATTTTGAAAGTTGACGAGTCAGATATAGAGATATACACTCATTTCTAACACCTCAAGTAACATAGTTTGATCACATGATTAAACCAAGGAATATATTTATGTGTTAACTCATCCTTAGCTTTTGTTTGTCAGGGAACAGAAGCAGTTGAAATGATGAGTGCCAACTTTTTGGGACGAAAAAATATAAACTTGAGTGCCAAAGCCTTGTCAAATATGCGCAAGCTAAGACTCCTCAAAATCGAGAATGTGCAACTTTCCCAAGGCTTAGAATTCCTTTCTAATGAGATAAGACTTCTTGAATGGCATGGTTACCCCTTGAAATCTTTACCGTCATGCTTCAAACCAGAAAAACTTGTTGAACTGCGAATGCCTTGTAGCTGCATCAAACAACTGTGGAGTGGAATCATAGTAAGATAATCTAGTACTTATGCTTGTTTTTACTTTCTTTCTTCAGTGAGTGATGAAAAATTGCTAATATTTTTCTTTGAATACAGTGAAAGTCTTAACTTTTTTCCTTCTTATGTTTTCAACAGACTTTAGATGGGTTAAAATATATCAATCTCCGCAATTCACAAGCCTTACGAAGAACCCCTGATTTCACTAGAGCACCGCACCTTGAGAAACTAGTTCTTGAAGGTTGTACAAGCTTAATAGAAGTTCACCCATCAATATTTCTTCTCAAATGGCTTATGATCTTAAATATGAAAGATTGCATAGGTCTTCAGACACTTCCAATCAGCATTGAAATGCCATCTTTACAAGTTCTTATTCTCTCTGGCTGCTTTAAATTGAAGAAGTTTCCTGAAATTAAAGGAAATATGGAACACTTATTGGAGCTGCATTTAGAGGGGACTGCTATTGTAGAACTGCCATTGTCAATTGAACATCTGAGTGGCCTTGTCCTGTTGAATCTGAGAAATTGCAAAAGACTTATCAGTCTTCCAAGCAATATTTTTCATTACATTTCTCTCAAAACTCTCATTCTTTCCGGCTGCTCAAAATTTGATAAATTTCCTGGGAAGTTGGGAAATGAAGAATGCTTGGAGGAACTTGATATTAGTGGGACTGCCGTGAGGCAATTGCCATCTTCCATTGTACTGTTAAAAAACCTCAGGAGATTAACTTGGCAGGGATGTGAAGTCCAACCATCGGAACCATGGAGTTCTCTTCTTAACTACTTCTCAAGTTGGCAATCCCTGACATCTCTAAATCTAAGCAATTGCAATTTTCCAGTAGTAGTAGTTCCAAGTGATATTGGTTGCTTATCGTCATTAAAGGTCTTGGATTTAAGTTTTAATAAGTTTGCTAGTCTACCTGCTAGCATCAGTCAACTTTCAAGTCTCACAGTCCTAAGATTGGTTGATTGCAAATGGCTTCAATCACTGCCAGAACTCCCAGCAAATGTAAAACGTGTGTTTGCAGGTGGTTGTATTGCACTGGAAAATATCCCAAATCCTCTAAAGCCTTGCACTCCGCGGGACTTACAATTAAATCTTTTCAATTGCCATAGATTGGTTGATCATCATAATTTGAGCAGATGGGCATGCAAATTGCTGAAAACACATCTGAAGGTATCTCTCTCTCCTTGTGTGTGCACACACATATAAACACATTTAAGCTTCCATTTATCTCAGCATTGAAACAATAAAAAAATTTCATCAATAAAAAAATATTTTTATGGTTAAAAAAATTAAGCGATTTTGTTTATTTTAAAATTCTTATTAAAATCTTTATATATAAATTTATTAATATATTTTTTTAAATTAAAATTAAACAATAAAAAATAAGTTATTTTGCCAAAATGTAAAAAATTATTTCCACATAAAATATTTTTCGACTAAAATATTTTTCAAATATAATTTATTTTCTACAAACAAAGAGGGACTAAGTATCTTAGCATTTATGGTGCAGGGACTTTCTAGTGAAGCATCCTTCAGGTTTGAGGTTTGTATTCCTGGAAGTGAAATTCCAGAATGGTTCAAAAATCAGAACATGGGATCTTCAGTAAGTTTAGATTTACCCCCACATCGGAATAATGATAATTTGATGGGAATTGCTATTTGTGCTAATTTTATACTTCGACCTTCAGCTTCTTCCAATTATGGCTATAAGAAGAAAACAAGGTTAGGCTATTTTATTCTAGGTTGTGGCATTAAGAATGATCAAGGTAAGGATGCTTTAATAGATCCTTCATTGTATTCAGCAACCTTAGAAGAAAACTCTGCCCAAATTGGGTTAGATCATCTTTGGCTAGTGGGTGCAAGGTCGAGTAAGACTGCTTCATTGGATGGCCATGACCCCAATGGCAGATCACTTTCATTTTGGGCCCTAACAGCATTTTCTAATTTAGAAGTGGAATATAGGAAGTGTGGATTCCGCTATGCATACTCACAAGACTTGGAAGAGTAGCACCAAACAATTATTAGAAAGCCTTGAAGTGAATAGAGCACCAAACAATCATTAGAAATCCTTGACGTGAATAGGTTTGTTATGTGGCTTGAATTTTAAATATATTTTTTTAATAAATCGATTCAAAAGTTTTGCGATTAGAATTGAAGAAAAAATAGAACTGAAGAGATTGTATCGCACTTTGTTGTTGTAATTTTATCTCTCCTTTATTTATGGATGTAGACCTTTCAATCGGATCAAATTAAATTTTTTATATCTATTCTCTTTTCACTTTTTTTATTATTTTCTCTTTTTTTAATTATTCTGATTAATAAGTCGGTATCTAGTAATATGCATTTGTTTCAACAGAAAATTTGGACGTAGTTCCTAATAATTTTGATACGTTAAAAAATGAAGGAACCACAACCTAAATGACTCAAAAGATTTTAATTTATGTATTTATTTTTGAGGGATGTGTCATTGGAGAGTGATGAGTCATTGATAAATCTTTATAAAAAAAGTTTAAATAAGTACCTTAACTTTTCATCAAAATTCAAAAAAGTCTCTTTCATATTTTGCTAAATAAGGTCCTTCAATTTATATTTAGAGGATGTTTGGTTTAGATGGTTAATAGCTAATAGGTATCCAAATAGTTAAATTAAAGTGTTTGATAAAAATTTAAAAAAATAATTGATAGTTGATAGGCAATCAATATGATGTCTTTTAGCTGTATTTTGGATAAATTTTACAATTAGAATTATTTCTCATCAGTAGCTATTTTGACTTTATTTTTTATTATGATTATACTATTATACTATTATAGTAAAATTCATTAGTTATAACTTTTTACATCAATAAATTATTTAAAATTACAAGACATAATAATAAATTAAATATATTATAAATAATAATTGGTCAATTAATTTAAAAAGTCCAATATTTGCGCATATTTATATTTTAATCCAAATCTTTTAATTTTTAATTCGTCCAATCTTTACATTTTAGTGTAATTTTAGCCAATTTATAAATTTTTAAATTTAATAGTCTATGTGACAATTTGATAATCTAACTAGTATGACATGTGTATTATGACTATTATTTTTTATATAAACTAATGACTAAATGACTGAAAAAAATCCAACGTGTATATTATTTTACATATTAATTCAAACTTTTAAAATTTAAATTAATTGGTTCAACATTTGCATTTGAGTGTAATTTTAGTCAATTTTTAAAAATTAAAATGTAACCGTTTAGATACAATGTCAAATGTAATATTTTATTATTTTTTAAATACAAACTAATTTCATATATAAAAATAATATTAATTTATACTTAATGTTACATAACAACAGCCCAAAATAAATCGTAATCTGTCACTGCGAGATAGGTCCACGTGATAAGGATCCAGTAAGTAGGAGACATGGTCCAGTCTAAGGCAAGGGAAACCCAAATACCTTAATACCTTATTCATCAGCAAGACTCGCTCTCCCTTGGACAGGGCGAGTCTCGACACGGAATTACCATTCCCAAGCATAGTCCAGCTTATCTCCATTACGCCTATAATCGTGAGATTACCAATCTATCAGTGGACGATATTCCTTATTTAGCACTAGTTTGACGATATTCCCAAGTCAGTTTTAGTGCTTTTAAGTCACTTTTTATTAAATCTTTTTTTCTTTTTGTTTTTTTGTGAAATATAATAAAAAAAATAAAATTGAATAGAAAAATACTCAATTCAATGCTAAAAATAGTATAAAAATGTGTTGAAATTATATTCAATCAGTATTTCTTGTGAGGCACAAGGCCTCTTCTCTTGTTGGATCTACAGTCATCACCTTGCCACTAGACCAATCCACAACCCCTTATTCCTAAAAAAAATAAATCTCAAAACAATAAATGTCAAACATATATATATAATTATATGTCTTTTTTTCCTCATTTTATGCACAATTTATTTCAAAACATATATATACTTTTAGAAAATATCTTCCACATTTCTAACATTTACAGCACAAAAAAAACTGTTACTGAAATATAGTTTATCGCCGAAAATTAAGCTATTTTTAAATTCTATTTATTTGCGGAAAATGACTCATTTTTAGAATATATTTTTTATAAAAATACTTTTTAAGAAAATAATTTATTTTCAGTGTTTGATCATAATGTTAAAAAAAATTAAAAATAATAATAATATATTTATGTATACAATTATTAATAGGACTCTCAATCCGTAAAATAACTTTTTCTTTTAAAAAAAAATTATTTAACTTAAAAATAGTTTAATTTCCCTTGAACAAAGAAATTAATTTTTCTGAATGTTTAAAATATTAGAAAAATATATAAAATATTTTTCTAAAAAATTTTCAGTAAAACAAATAGATCATTAAGGAAAATAACTTTTTTTGTAAGAGAAAGTCATTTTATTTAATTTTGAAATTGTTATTACCATCATTATATTTTCTATGCACTGATATTTATTGATAATTATTATATTTAATATTATAATCAAATAATAAAAAATAAATTATTTCCTTAAAAATATTTTTTAAGAAAATTATTAATAGATAAATTATTTTTCATAAAATAAACTATAACAAAAAAAAATAAAACTACGACATTAATCAAGAGATATTTTTTTTATGAGGATCCTCAATCATATTACATAACAAAACTAATAAATATACGAAGGATAAATCACAATATTCATCCATAACAATTATTGCAAGTTCAACTAAAACTATTACATAAATTATAACATAAATACATTTTTAATTTTGATATCCTCTTTTAGACTCTCCTCTATCTCATTATAGCTCTACACTTAGGGTTTAAAGAACGAGATAAGCTACACATTTATAGCTCAATGAATAGGACAATATATTTTAATGATATTTTATTTTGTATGCAAAAATTAATGTTGGCATAATACAAACGAGCTATATAAAGGTAAACTTGTCACTAGTAATCTTTTCAATCTATTGTGCTCAACCTTCACGGAACTTCTTAGATCTTTCGCTTGAACATAACATAGCATAACATAATCCATGGAGTTAGGAATATAGTTATAGTCCTCTCCTGGTCTTTATCTTAACTTAGAACTAAGAATGTAATTAAAGACTTAATTTGGTCTCAACATATATAATATATGATAGGCTAGTAGATTATCCAACATTTACTAGTTATTAACAAAGAGTATATGCAAGAATGTAACGAACTTATGATTTAGAGGCATACAATCTAATTTTAATTTTAGCTTACAAAAATTTAAATAAGAGAATTTAACTTTGATTTTAGCTTACAAAAATTTCTTCACTTATAGGAAACATGTAAAAATAATAAATTAAAAGACTATATGAAAGATTAAAATTGGATTTTAGTTGTCTTTTACTTAGCAAAGTCTTTAAAACAAATTTAAAGTTTAACTTTTGGCGACACCTCTAGTTGTTGAAAGTCACTTGGATAGAGTTGAAACTTAAGTTTGGACTGCCTAAGTGGCTGTCAAGGATAAAAGAGTTTTGACAGCTGAAACCTGTCTTTAGCTGCTGAACCTAAATCTAATACAAAACTTTATTGCATAGAAATTTTTCAAAACCAAAGCAACTTTTAAGCAATCCAAAATAACCTATAACTCAGTAAACATAAAGATACTACAGTAACTCAAATCAAACCCCAAAAATCAAATGCATTTGGAATTAAAACCAAAAATAACTTTAAGCCAGTTCCATCAACTTTAAAGCTTAAAGTTAACTAGAAAATTACAAAGAAATCTTGTCCATATATCATTTGGGTTTAAAGTCATTCTGAAAATCTTGCAAGTAAACTCTTAATTCCAGTAACATTGACTTCCCTGCATATACACACCAACATAAAATCAAATACCTAGTATGATTGGACTTGCCACTTAAAGAAGAATCAATCACGGAGAAAATTAAGGAGACCTCAAGCTTGGATACTCTTTAAAGCTCAAAGCTCAAAATGATCTTTAAAGAAAAACAATTTAAAACACTTAAGGACAATCCCTTTTGCTCAAGGAATATTAAAACAAAAATCTCATAATGTATACCTTGGTTTAGCATAGAGAAAAATGGCTCTCCATTTCCTAATTTAAAACCTTATATACTAATATATTTTAAAGTTTATACAACAATATCGTAGCAGCAATTATAAAATTGTTATCTTAATACTACTAAATTAATAGAGTGGCAAAGAAAATTTAATTTTTTACTATCTATAATCATATATTTTAATAAAAAATTTATTTTATATATAGTAAAATTATAATTTTAGCTACACTTTCCTATATTATAACAGCGAAAACAGATAACAAATTTCAAATTATTATTGTTGATTTACCACCACAGTTTAAATATATAATATAATAATTTCTTGTTGCAGCTTTAGATTGATTTTTATAGTAATATATTGTAGCTATTAAAATGCTGTGTGGTGGTCGAATCTCACGTTTAGCTTTGAAAGGCCTAATATATGAAATTTTAAAAATCACGATCTTGCATTTTAAAATTGATGATTAAAAATATAGTAACAATTTCTTTCATCTTCTAAAAATAAAAAGGGACTCCACTGTCCAATATTTCACGTAATTTTCAAACACACATACCTTATTTAAAAATTATCAAGCTAATCAAATCATCCATCCATACGGATTGAACTTTAGAAAGTTATCCATCATGCAAATTTAATCATATTAAATGAATATAAAGTTAACCATTAATTTATATTATATTTATTATTGATTTTCTATGCTAAAATTAAAAATCCAACAATTTAATATTTTAATTTTGATGTCAATAAAAAATAATTCATGAATAAAATAATTTTATTTAGACCTCTAATTATATTAAAAAATTAATTTTAACAGTAATTTTAAAATTATTTTAATTATTAATTTTTCAAAATTAATTTTATAAAATAAAACTATTTTATTTAAGTCTCTAATCATATTAGAAACTACATTAAAATTAATTTTTAATTAATGTTAAAATATTTTAATGGCTCAAATCGATAAAAAAAATTATTTTTAAATTAAATAGCTTTTTAATTTATAGACTGAATTTTTTATTAAAAAATTTTAGCCCAAACAAGACCAACATGAAAAACTTTAAAAAATTGCAGGACCAAATCATAATTTGGCTTCAATCTTCTTCCTAGAGAAAAGCCCTAGCCGCTGCCTATGGTTTCTACACAGCCAACCGCCAGCACAAGTCGCTGGCAGCAACAGAACTCTTGTGCTTCATCGGCTTCAGCACTTCGACGCCGGCGGGCATGGATTCAGCGATATCGCGAAGAGAGTCGAGATCTTCACGAAATCGCACCGCGACCCCTCCTGCGATATCGAGGATTCTCGGTCGCTGCGTTAGCCACCCGTGCAGCAGCAACCAGCCGCCACCGGCGAGAAGGAGACGACCACGGGCAAACGTGTCGCTTGTCCTCCCATCGCCATGGCTGCACCTGGGTCGCGCTCCTGTTGGTTGCGATTTGCATATCCAAAATTCTTCTTTTCCTCTCTTATTTTTTATTTTTTTTATTTTAATAATATTAAAATTATATTTAATCAAGGAGAAAGAACAATTTTATTCCATATTAAATAAAATTTTATAACGTTAAATCTATGAAAAGATTTTAGAACAAACACCTAAAATTATTAGCACACAAAATTTAATATAATTAATTTAATAATAAATATAATTATTTATTTTTAAATGAATTGTGATATTGCAGCTAGTTTTAATTGAATTAAACATAATAAAAAAAATAAAAAAATTTTATCAAATCACATTTAAATGAATAAAGCGATAAAAGTAAAAAAAAAATATTTTTTTTTATTTTTTAATAGAATAGGAAATTATTTATTTTGATTGGTAATTGTAAATTACAAATTGTTCTAGTGTACCGTTTCTGATCATATTCGTACAAAATAGCAATTAAAAAGTTTAACAATTTTAAGAGTTTAAAAAGAAAGGATTTTGATTCTAATTAGAGACTCTTTCATATTAAAACTATTTTAGTAGAATAATATTTATTTATTTATTTATTTAAATAATTAAATAAATAAATTATAATTATAATTTAAAATTTTAATAAATAAATCATATAAATTTTAATTAAATATTTATTTAATTAATTAGATCAAAATCGTAATTTATTATAATTTTATCTTAATTTTATAAAATAAGTATTTACTGATTAGAACTTCATGATCTAAAAAACTTTTCTGATTAGCTTTGACTAGATTATTGAAAGTAAGTCTCTTTATATCTAATTTTAAAAGTTAAATAACTTATTTCTAAAAAAGTTATGTACTCCTCTCAATCAAACGATGAAATGATTTTAATTTTTGAAAAAGTTAAAAAAAATATCAATCAATTAAATAGATCTAATTTTAAAATATTTTGAGAAGTTAAAAGTTCGTTAGTTGGGTAATTTGAAAAGTTAAAAGTTTGTTAGTTGAGCTACCCAATCAAATAAAGTTGTGTAAAATTTTGCAGACCGACAAATTATGACTGCTAATGTTCTGTTTGGATAAAATTGTAGAGAAGGAAGAAAATAAGTAAAGAAAAATCATTTTTATTTTACCTCTTTTATTTTCTCTTTTCATGGATGATTGGAAAATAAAAAATTAATAAAAAGAAAATAAATTTATTTTTTATTATTTGGAAATCGAAGGAATGAATAAAAAGTAAGTAAAAATATTAATATGTTTTTATTGTATAAATTATATTTTTATTATGTGACTATAAATTTATAGGTAGTAGCAGAATTAAATTTATTAAATAATAATAAATTTTATTAAAATCATCAATTCATATTTTTTTATAAGAGTGGACTAAATAAAAAAATATATTTTTAATAGATAAACTTCTTTTAATTTTTATATTAATTTTATAAAAAATTATAAATTATATTAAACATTATAGTATGTGAAATTCAATCATAGAGTTGGATATTCTGAGATTCATAAAATAAAATTTATAGTATGTGTGTGAATTTGGCCAGCGAGGAAATATGCCTTCCATTTTATCATTTTTCTTTTTATCTGCTAGTGACGTCTGATCACCTTTCTGTTACGGTGTCACTTATTTCTGTCATTTAAATTCATACATATGGATGTGTCAGAATCCTTCTCCATGTTATACAACCATTTAATTCCTTCCGGCGTGTGTGCGGACAGAATTGTGAGGCAACTGGGCCTACTCTCTTGCCACGTCACCAGGTTAGCCTTTCCTCGGAGGGGTCCGTGCTCGTGATTAGTCTGACCTGTTTCATGTCGCCGAACTGGAATACGTAACGTTGGACTGGTCATCTTGAGAAAGGTCTAATGGGTTTTGGACCTTTGTTTTTCTCTAGACCTCGCCTCTCAAATATAGAAAACTCGATGGTTATTATATAATTTTTTAAAATAAATCTAAAATTAATAAATAATTGAAATTTTATAGTAAAATGTAGACTTTTCATTCATATATTCACGTTTTGACTCCAAAATGTAGGGAAAATAATCAAACGAAAATATGGGATAATTTTTTAAAAAATTATTTATTAAAATAGTATAAAATCATAATTGATGATCTGAGATCCAATAGAATAGGGTTTTACAAGGGTTTTTGTATTGAAGAAAAAGCTTAATCCATCTGGGGGGGGCTCCCCTTTTATCCATTTCGCTTTGCTGACTGGTGACATGTGAAGCCTCTCCATGATTGGGACACGCGTCTCTGACATACAGATTCGGGCGTACGAGGGTATCAGCTGCCTGCACCATGCGTAACGGCCTCTGATTCTCCCCGTGCGTACGTTCCTGCGGATCTTCCAGGCTGTCTGGTGAATATCATTCTGGATCCTGGGCCGGGCCGAGAACGAGGTCGGACGTTGAGCCTGAGAGAAGAGGGCCTGCTTTGCGTGGGCTGGGCAGATCTGAGTGGAGAAGCTTGGTCGAGCCCGGTCTTGGGTGAGCCAAGCTTGTTGTGTGTATCAGGTGTGTGGGCCTCTACATTATGGGCCTTTGCCTGTGGTCAAGCCCCTGGTCCGGGGTGAAGAAATCCAGCGGTCATCAATTGCCCCTTCACCTTCTCGGTAGTTATTGCCCCAACTGCCGAGGGGGTGAATATCAAGAACCATTATGACCGCGTCTGTTCATGATCAGGTGCCTTAATAACATCCTTTCATCTTTTTGTCGTTGCACAGTTTCTGAATCCTATCTGCTCTTTCCTCTTTCGGGCTTTTCTCTATTCTTCATGTTCTCTGTTATCTTTGCTTTCCTGTCATCATTATCTGGACATGTCCTTTCTTTCCTTTCCCATGAACATCTGACATTGTTAGATTAGAGTCTAGCATAACTCTATCCTGTGCTAGGGCCTCCGGCTCTATATATATCAACGCCAGTCCTTCTTCATTCTCAAACCCTCTGTTGGAGCGAGAGATTCTTCCTTTCTGGTTCTCCCTCTGTTTCTTTCTTCCAGTGGGGTTCTCCTGTTTTATCTGCAAAGGGTCCTCCTGACGCTTTTTTCGAATGGCTGGAGGTAAGCTCGAGTTTGTTTTGTTGTCTCGGGGGTTTGCTTTTAATCTTGCTCTTATCATCTTAATAGAAAGTTATTTCGACTTGTCTCTGTTTTGAAACTCTTTGCAGTACCTGAGATAAAAATAGATCAGCTCGAAATTCTTAAAAATTTGAGGTTACCTCTGAGGAGTCTGAACGTTGCTCTGGGGGTCCTTCTGGTAGGGCGGTCGAGGGGTGGGACCATTCGGCAAACTGCTGGAACTATTTCACCCAGGTCGTCTGGCCGACCTCCTCCTCCACTGGTGGTTCGGGCTTCACAGGGATTCCTGACTGCTAAGAAGTTTGTTCTAATTTTGCCTTCCCTTGAGAGGGAAAAAGAGATTTTCCCGATGCCCCTGCCATCTGCTTTTGATATAAATGGAAGTGGCGCAAATGCTCAGCTTATTGTTTCCTTTGGTGTGAAGTACCAGTATTATGTGAGACTGAGATCTGCTGCACTCAGTCAAGCTTCCGGCGATGCCTTCGAATATGTGCTCTGCGATCTTCCTGAAGCCGTAACTAAGGAGCCCATGTTTTCATGGTACATTCGAACAAGCTGGGATATTATATCCTGTTCGGATTTACCGTGAATCACATTTGGGCAATCAAGGTGCCGACCTATAGGGGAACAGTGAGAAATGCTTATGGGAATCAACTTGTTCAGTTCTCCTATAATAGCGAGGCAGATCTCGGCCTTTCTGCTAAACTTATTTTCCGAGCTACGAGATTTCCTCCGCACTGAAAACTAGAGTAGCGTGGTAGGTGATAATGATGTAAACGTAGATGATGAAGTATCTGAGTCATGTAATCTTTTAAGGATAGTTTTCCCTTCTGTAATATAGGCTTAGGCCTTTATAACATGCTGTAATGTACTTTTCTTTTAATGAAATTCATGTTTTTTACTCATACTTGAGCTGTTCTTTCTTCGTAACTTTAGCCAACAAAACTTTGTTTTTTCCGAGCTGAACTGACCGTATTCGTAAATCCTTTGGTCGATTGAACCGAGCTCCGGGCCTATTCAGCCAACTGGGTAGTCTGCTTGCTTTTCCGAGCTGTACTAACCAACCTGTAAGCTCGGTTTTTACTTGATGGATTGAGCTTTGAGCCTCTTTAGCTGGCTAAGTTCTCAAGTTATGTTTTCCGAACTGGACTGACCGACCTGTGAGCTCTATTTCTGTTTAGCTCTGTTTTTATTTCATAAGTTGAGCTCTGAGCCCTTAGCTCTGTATGATTCCGAGATTGCCCTTATAACTTTTTAAACGATGAGCAGGTCTGACCTTTATTATGTTTCTCGTCTGTTTGTACTTTTGAGACTTTTTCATGACTTGCCCCTTTATTTCTTCGGTATTTACCATAGGAGTGGTAAAGTGGTAAATCTTCGTGAACTAAGCTGCTTCGTCTGATGAGCTGTGCTTGTATTACGTGGATGGCGAATGGGCTTTTGTATGATGGACTGTAATCACGGATATGGCCCTTGACAGATGTGGAGAAGCCCAGCGATCATCTTTTTGCCCCTTTACCTTCTCACCGGTTATTTATCCAACCGTTGAGAGGGTAAACTTCGAGTGTAATTAATGATCGCGCCGCTCCAAGACAAAACTGTTCAGATTAGCGTTCCGTCTCATTATTGCCTTTCATTTCGAATTCTGTCTTCTGAGGAAACTAGCTCTTTTCTGCTCTCTGTCTTCCTGCAACTCCTACTGCTTTTTTCATCCTATTGCATTTTCAGGTACGCTTCTTTGTTCTTCCATGGCGGTTTCAAAGCTTCCTGATGTTGTTAATCTTGAGTCGCATATTACACCTTCCAACATTACCAAGCACATTTCCCAGAGGCTCTTAGATACTCCGCTGTATCGTATCAGAGCGCCTCTTCCAAACGAAAGGATAGTCCTTCCTTACCCTCCTCCTCCGGGTTTGGTGGATCCCCAAGAGTATCGTTGTATAGTGTTTTTCTTGAAGCAGAGGGATTTTGGTCTACCATTCCCTTTTACTCCTTTCTTTATAGAGGTTTTCGAGTACTTCGGGGTAACTCCTCGAATGCTGTCCCCAAATTCCATTTTGTTCATGTCTTGTTTTGAGTCTATCTGCCTTAGTTGGGGTTTTACACCCACGGCCTGCCTGTTTGTTACTTTTTTCCATCTGGTTAGGGCGGTTCAGCACTTCTATTATTTTTCTCCCCGTAAGGGGCTGTCTCTTCTCACGGGCTACAAGGATTCTATAAAGGGATGGGTAGAGAATTTCCTTGTGGCGGAGCTGAAATTAGGGTCTGGCCGAACGTGGGAGGTGGATCTAAGCTGGGGAGAGATCTATCCGGGTTGTAATGATCTGCCCCAATTGAGTATTATTGAGCAGGTGGGGCTGCTTCGGCTGACTTCTGTTAAAAGGAAGTATGATGTTGAGAAGTGTATGTTTGTGTCCAATCTTAGGGATATTCGGGACACGGGTATAGTGCCTTGCCCACCTAGTCTGTCTCTTCTTTGCTCATAATATCAGAAAGTATGCTGACTTTTTATTACTTTGTGTTTTTTGCAGCTTCTGAAGTAAAAATGGATGATATCAAGTTCCCCAAGAACTTCGTCCTGTCTCGGGATACTATGCATGCAATTTTTGATGCTTTTTCAGAGGGGCGTTCGGTATCTGATGTTGCCACGGAGGTCGTTCAAGCGGCTTCCTCCAAAAAGGTTAGCCGACCTCCCGCCAAAGCTTCTTCTCGGGTTTCTAAGCCGAGCTCTCGCAGCGTCAAGTCATCTCGGCCATCTAGCCGCGGTGGATCAAGCTCAGCTTTGAGATCTGCCGAAGGGTCTAGATCTGCTCCAGCCTCCTCAGAGGTCGTGAGGGAGACCTCCCTAGCTATAGTGGAACAGACCCAAGTTGTTGAACAGGCGGAGCAGAGTATTGCCCAATCTCCTGAAGGGGTGTCAGGGGGAAAACCTAAGTCTCCGGTTGTCGAAGACAAGGAAACCTCTGAGGAGGGGTTGGAGATCATCCTCGTAGAGGACCAAATCCTAGAGGTCCCCACCCAAGATGCCTCTGTCCCTGTGGGGACTGGGCCTGAGCTGTTTGAAGGTGTGCCGCAAAAGACCGGGGACAAGCGCCCAGTCCCTTCCGGAATATCTGCCCCTTCTCCTGCTCGGAAGAAGTCCAGGACTACTGCAGGATCTTCTCTGGCTCTCCCTCCTATTGGGAAGGACAAAGGTGTTCCTGTTGTTCCTTCTTCTGAAAATGTTCTGACAACATCAGACATTACTCCTGAGTCTCCGGCCAGTGCTGTTGCCGACCTTCTCAGAGAGCGAATGTTCGGCGGAATCTCAGAGGCTTCGGATCCTCGCCTTCTTGCTCTTACTGGTCTCCTAGCCAGCTTTACCAAGGAGCAAGCGTCCTTCCAATCTCGCTCTCGTGATGAGCTTGTATCCTCGATCAGGGAAATGCTGCTGATGGTAAATTATTTTTTCCCTTTCTTTTCAGTTTGTTTTACTTCTTTTTCTTGATGGTTGTTATTCTGTACTAGGTGACGGGCCTCCTTATGGAGGTGGACGTTCGTGATCGCTCCTTTCGGGAGTCTGTAGACCGTCGGATTGAAGAGGCGCGTCTGGAAGAGAACTTATCTGCAACCAGCGACGCGAGGGGTAACCTGGCAGCTGCTCGGGAGCAGATCCAGTCCCTTCAGGCGCAGCTGCATTCTGCACTGGAAGCCCTTAAAAAGGCTGATAAGAAGGCGGCTGAGACAGCAAATCACGCCAAGTCTTTAGAGATAGAGCTGTCTTAGACTCGCATGGTCCTTAAGGAGTCCGATGAGAGGGCAGCAGCCGTGGAGGTTCGTTGTGAAGAAGTTTCGAAGCAGCTGTCCTCTATGACGGAGGCCCTCCAAGAGAGAAATGAGGCTGTGAGCCAGAGAGCTGAAGTCCAGCGTCAACATGAGGCCTTAAAGGCTGATTTCGAAGGACTTCAGGTCCATCTGAATGAAATGAAGGTTCAGAAGGAGAGGGCCCTAGCCCGTGTGGAGGTCCTTGAGCAGGAGTTGAGTACGAGCTCAGAGCGTATCAGAGTCTTGGCTTCATCTGCTGAAGAGTTCGGCCTTCGCCATCAACAGCTCGATCATGAAGTCAGGACCTTGGAACGCAAGTGTTCAGCCCTGCTCAAGGTGGTAAAGCATGCGGAAGACAAGGCTCAGCTAGGGCGTGAGCGGTGTATTGCGGAGTATCAGGAGTCTGATGAACTAAAGAGGAAAATCGAGCAGGCCTGTGAGATTCATCTTCAGGAATACAAGGATTCCTCTGAATTTAAGGAATTTATAGCAGAGGCTTGTGAAGCGCATCTTAATGAATATAAAGCTTCTGATGAAATGGGGTCGGCTATTCTTTTCAAAGCCTTCCGGATGTATGTAACCGGTTATAATCGTGGTCTAAGAGAAGCTAGACATGCTCCTGATACTCCTTTGGCTATGCTTCGCAAGCCCGAAGTGGACTCAGATGGCGAGCCAGTGCTATATGGGGAGGATGATTTCCCTATGCCCCGAGGAGATTGTCGTGTTAACAGCCGGCCGGCCGTGTCTTCCTCAGAGGAATCTGATCTAGAGGGGGAGGACGTGAAGGTCCTTGGGTCGGAGAAAAATGATCCTGATGCTGAGAAGGAGGATCTCTGCCTTGGAACAGAGGCCACTTCTGTTGTTAATGTTGAGAGCTCTGATCCAGAGGATGCCGAGCTTCCTTCAGAGGCGGCTGTAGATAATGTAGGCGAGGATGTTCTTACTGATGTAAGTCCTTTAAGGACTATTTTTCCTCCCACCTCGCCGGAATTGTGATGACTATTTTAGTGGAATATCCGTTTTCTTTTTTCAAACTATTCTTGCTCTTCGTATATCTTTGGAATTTATCTCTACTTTTCATATTTGTAATGTAAGCTCTTGAATTAATCTTAAGTTGCGAGCTCAACGTTTAATCAAACCTTATACCTTTTTAATGATAATTAGTATGGCTGCTTCCTTGCTTTTTGCCACCTTTTTCTTGGTCGTGAATTTTGGGTATTTGTTCCAGATAAACTGATTTTAATCATAGTTTTCTGAAGGTTTATTTATGAGTCTATTGATGGGGGAAGCTCGGCCTTTTTCTTTGGCCTTCATATTTTGAGCTTTTGAGGACGTAAGTATGTCCGATCTGGGAGCTCGATCCCAGGTTTTTGAGAACATAAGTCTATCCGAGCCGGGAGCTCAGTCCCGGGTCTTTGAGGATATAAGTCTTATCCGAGCTGGGAGCTTGGTCCTTCGCTCTATAGTTAAACTTTTAGCGTTGATATCTTTTTTCGAGGTCCATGCCTCTTGGCTATTGTGCCCTGAATTACTTTTAATCAGGGGGTCGGAACCTCCCTGGGAGGTCGGCCTCTGATTTTCGCTTGAACTTGTTTTTGGGCGGTTATGCCCCGAACTTCTTTACGAGGTCGGAACCCCTCTGGGAGGTCGGCCTCTGATTTTTGCTTTTTGTGCCAGGAGGTTCTCACGGGATCCTGGTCTTTTTGTCCCGGGGTGACCTCGGGGCCCCGCCGGTTGTTTTTTGTGTGCCAGGAGGTTCTTACGGGATCCTGGTCTTTTTGTCCCGAGGTGACCTCAGGGCCCCGCCGGTCGTTTTTTGTGTGCCAGGAGGTTCTTACGGGATCCTGGTCTTTTTGTCCCGGGGTGATCTCGGGGCCCCGCCGGTCGTTTTTTGTGCCAGGAGGTTCTTACAGGATCCTGGTCTTTTTATCCCGGGGTGACCTCGGGGCCCCGCCGGTTGTTTTTTGTGCCAGGAGGTTCTTACGGGATCCTGGTCTTTTTGTCCCGGGGTGACCTCGGGGCCCCGCCGGTTGTTTTTCTTTTGGTACCTTCTTTGAGGTTTCGCATAAGGTTCGGGCTCATTGGCCTTACTGTCGCTTTGTTAGCTGGTTTTGTGCCTAACTGAGGTCTTGTTTCAAGGAATCTGTTCTTACTTTCTCACGGAGGAATGTTACTTATAAAGACAGCCATATTTGTATAATACAATTTTATTCATTCATGTGCGTTAAAATACAATTTTTTTTTTCTCTATAAATATATCAGGGGAAATACCTCTTTAAGTGCTGGATGTTCCAAGCGTGGGGCTCGGGGTTTCCTTGCATGTCTTCGATCCGATATACCCCTGACTTGACTACTTTTATTACTTTGAAAGGACCTTCCCAAGTCGGTGCTAGTTTGCCTGCGGCTGCTCTTTTTCCTGTAGCTTCCAGGTTTCTCAAAGTCAGGTCTCCCACTTTTAAGCTTCTTTCTCTGACCTTTTGGTTGTAATACCTCGCTGCTCGTTGTTGATAAGCAGCAGTTCGGACTTGTGCTTCTTCCCTGATTTCCTCAAGAGCATCGAGGTTGCTTCTTAACTTATCCCCATTAGTATTCTCACTAACGAATTGGACTCGATGAGTGGGGATCTGCAATTCAACTGGGACTACGGCTTCTGTGCCATAAGCAAGTGCAAACGGTGTTTCTTTGGTGGGCGCTCTGGGAGTGGTTCGGAGTGCCCATAGGGTGCTATTGAGTTCTTCTGCCCAATTCCCCTTTGCGCCGTCCAGCCGTTTCTTTAACCCTTGGAGGATAGCTCTGTTAGTGACTTCTGTTTGGCCATTGGTCTGAGGATGAGCCACGGAGGAGAATTTATGCCAGATACCCATGTTCGTTGTGAAAGCTCTGAAGGTGCTGCAATCAAACTGTCTTCCATTATCTGAAATGAGCACTCTGGGTACACCAAATCTGCAGATGATATGCCCCCATACAAAATCTATCATTTTTCTGGCTGTGATTGTAGCTATTGCTTCTGCCTCTGGCCATTTCGAGAAGTATTCCACAGCCACCACTACGAATTTCCTTTGCCCCGTAGTCTTGGGGAAAGGTCCCAGAATGTCGATCCCCCATTGTGAGAAAGGCCATGGACTGGATATACTTGCTTGAGGAGTGGCCGGGGTCCTGATGGCGTTAGCAAATCTCTGACATACGTCGCACCTCCGGACAAACTCTTCTGCTTCTTTTTTAACAGTGGGCCAGTAGTATCCTTGCCTGAATATTTTGTTGGCTAATGTCCCTGCTCTCTCGTGAGCTCCACATAGGCCTCTATGTATTTCTTCCATTACCTTTGTAGCCTCTTCCGGACTCACACATCGGAGCCATGGGCTGGACTTCCCTTTTCTGTATAAGGTTCCCCTTATTACTTGGTAATTGGCGGCTCGGGCTGCTATCTTTCTGGCTTCGTCTTTATCTTCAGGGAGTTCGCCCTTCTCCAAGTATTTCAGATAGGGACTCATCCAAGTTGGGTTCTGTTCCACCTGCAGTATCGCGTCTATCTTTTTGAAAGCAGGTGTATGGACATGTTGTATATATACTTCATCGGGAAGCTGTTCTAGCTCTTCTTTGGACAACCGACTAAGCAGGTCTGCCTCCTCGTTTTCATCTCGAGGTATCCTCTGAAATCTGGTAATAACTCCTTGACTCGTGAGTTCGGCCTCCACAGTTTTTACTTTATCAAGATAATTCTGCATGATGGGGTCTCTGGCCTGATATACTCCCGTCACCTGGTTAATTACCAGCTGAGAGTCACTATTCACCTCGAGGTCGGTTACCCCTACTTCCAACGCTATCAACATTCCATTCACCAAGGCTTCATATTCGGCCATATTGTTAGAAGCCTTGAATTCTAGCCGTAAGGCATAACATACTTTAAAGCCCTCCGGCCCTTTAAGCATTATTCCAGCGCCACTGCCTTCAGAACCTGATGCTCCGTCTACATATAGCTTCCAGCTAAATTCTCGGGAAAGCTTGCCCTCTCCCTCCTTTCTTGGTATCTTTGAGGATGATCCTTCCTTCTCCTCATTGAATGCGCATTCTGCTATGAAGTCGGCCAGAGCTTGAGATTTTATAGCAGTCCGAGGTCGGTATTCTAGACAATAAGGGCTGATTTCCACAGACCATGCCAACATCCGACCTGAAGTTTCCGGTTTGTGTAGAATCTTTTTTAGGGGTTGGTCTGTCATCACAACTCCTTGGTGGCTTTCTAGGTAAACTCTGAAGACTGCCAGTAATAGGGCATAGGCTAACTTTTCAATGTTTGAGTACCTGACCTCAGTGTCCCTGAGTACCTTGCTGACGTAGAAAACAGGTTTCTGTTCCCCTTCTTCCACCCTTACTAATACTGCGCTGATTGCTTGTTCTGAGGCCGCCAAGTATATCAGAAGTTCTTCTCCTTTCATGGGACTGCTGAGCACATGAGGCGAGCTAAGATATTCCTTAAGTTCTGTGAAGGCTTTTTGGCAGTCTTCCGTCCATTCGAAGTTCGGCACCTTCCTTAACTTCTTGAAGAATGGCAAGCACTTTTCTGCCGACCTCGACATGAATCGGTTGAGCGCTACTACTCTCCCGGTTAGTCTCTGAACATCCCTTACGCAGGTCGGTTCTGGCATATTCAATATAGCTTCCACCTTTTCCGGGTTGGGCTCAATGCCTTTTCCGCTCACCATGTACCCCAAGAACTTTCCTCCCCTGATGAAGAAGGCACACTTTGCTGGATTTAATTTCATCATGTATTGATTTAACACCCCAAATACTTCCCTTAAATCTGCTATGTGGTGTTGAAAAGTTGAACTTTTGACCACCATGTCATCCACGTACACTTCTACATTTCTGCCGATCTGGTTTTTAAAGATTTTATTCATCAATCTTTGGTAAGTTGCTCCGGCGTTTCTCAACCCGAAGGGCATAGCTCTGTAGCAATAAGTCCCGTCTTCAGTTATAAATGAGGTCTTCTCCTCATCCGACTTTTCCATTGGGATTTGATGGTAACCAGACATAGCATCCAAAGAAGACATGTAATCAAAACCGGCCGTTGAGTCGACCATTTTATTAATATCAGGGAGGGGATAACAATCTTTAGGGCAGGCCTTATTTAGGTCGGTAAAATCTATGCACATCCTGTATTTGCCATTGGCTTTTTTGACTAGCACAGGATTTGCCAACCACTGCGGGTACATGACTTCTTTAATAAACCCTGCTTCCTCCAACTTTTGCACCTCTTCCCGGGTGGTCTGCTGCTTCTCCCTTCCTACTACTCTCTTCTTTTGCTTCACTGGTTTGGCCTCGGGGAGGACATTCAGTCGGTGTGTTATCACCTTGGGGTCAATTCCCGGCATGTCTGAGGGCTTCCATGCGAAGGCCGGCGCGTGACTTCGGATCAGGGCCATGACTTCACCTTTTTGTTCTTTTGTGAGGCCGGCATTGAGGCTGAAGACCTTGCTTGCCTCTGCTTCTGATAAGGAGAAAGTTTCCAATTCTCCAACCGGTTCTGTCCGGGCTTCTTTTGTTTCATCCCTGACCTCCAGAACTTCCGAGTCAAGTGCTTCTCTAGTGGGGCTCGGTTCTGCTACCGTGGCTAAGTATACCGCTCTTGCCTCTTCCTGGCTGCCCCGGACTATTCCCACTCCTTCTTCTGTTGGGAATTTAAGTGCCAAATACCTGATGCTAGTGACAGCTTCAAAGTTGAATAACGCAGGCCTCCCCAAGATCACGTTATAGATTAACGGAAGTTTGACCACCAAAAATACCTCGTGGTGAGTGCGAGTTCTGGGTGCTTCACCCAAGGTGAGAGCCAGCTTTATCTTCCCTTCTACAACTACCGGTGTTCCTCCGATCCCCTTGATTGGTGACTGGTCCCGAACCAGCTGTTCTTCTGAGATTCCCATCTGCTGGAAAACCCGATACGGCAATAAATTGACCTTACTCCCATCATCCACCAGAACCTTCTTCACCCTAAAATTATTAATAACAGCCTCTACAACGAGCGCATCATCATGGGGCATCTGAACGCCTTGCGCATCCTCTGGAGAGAAAGCGATGGTCATGGGAGAGTGTTCAATGATTTGCATGACTTCACCATGGCTGGTCTCCCCTTCCCTGTTTCTCTTCTTTCCTCTACGGCTCATTCGTCCTCCCGTTCCTCCCACAATCATGTTGATGGTCCCACTGGACCCATCATTTACTGGTCCGGTTCCTGTCCTCCTAGGCGTCTGAGCTGTCAGGCCGGGCTGAGGCCTCTGTCCTTCCGGTTTCTTCACAAAATTTTTGAGATGCCCCCTCTTTATTAACCTTTCAATCTCCGCGATCAACTGGAAGCAGTTATTCGTATCGTGGCCATGCGTCCGGTGGTACTGGCAATACTTGTCAGGGTTCCTTTGATCTGCCTCCGACTTCAGGGGTCTTGGCCACTGGAGAAATTCCTTGTTCTGGACTGCCATGAGCACTTCGGCTCTGAAGGCATTGAGGGGAGTTGGCTTCTCAGGAACCCAAGGAGGGAGCACTCTTGGTTCAAGAACCCGAGGAGGAGGGGGAGGCCTTTGATCCCTTCTCTCCCAGGCCTGTTTGTACGGCTCGGGCCTCTTCCCATGTTTCTTCTCGTGTCTCTCCGGCCTCCTCTCCTCCGGGGCTTTCTCTTTTCCTGCCATCCCTTTGGCAAATCTACTCGTTACTAAGGCGTCATCCTGCCTTATATATTTCTCTGCCCTCTTCATCAACTCGGCCAGTGAGGTCGGAGGTTTCCTAATCAAAGAACCAAAGAACTCAGCAGAGGTTGTTCCCTTCTGCATGGCCTCGACCGCCCTCCCCTCATCAAGATCGGGAATCTGCAGGGCTTCCGTGTTAAAACGAGCAACATATTCTCTGAGTGATTCACCCCCTTTCTGTCTTACTGTTTCCAAATAGCTCGTCTTTCTATCTGCTGGTACCCCGGCTATGAACCGACTAATAAAGCGGGTGGCGAGATCTCCAAAACTTCTGATACTTCCGGCTTCCAGGCTGTTGAACCACGCCCGTGCTGGTCCCGAGAGTGTCGTTGGGAACACCTTACACATTAGGGCATCTGACAGAGTTTGCAGCTCCATGAAGGTCTTATAGTTCATGACGTGCTCCCTCGGGTTACCAGCTCCGTCATAGGCCGCCATCGACGGCATCATGAACTTCTTAGGGACAATCTCTTGCTGCACCCACTTTGAGAAAGGGGAAGAAGTAGGCAAGGAGGTTAGGCTCTGGTCTTTCTTACCTAACTCAACTAAGAGCTGCTCTCTCCACTTTTTTAACTTTTGGTCCACCTTCTCGTCTTCTGGATTAGATTTTTCCTCCAAGCTGTATTCCTCCTCCTCCACTTCTGCTTCCGTCTCCCTGGTTGTCTCGGCGGAAAAGTTATCCGCCTCCTCATTTTCTATCATCTCTTTCGCCCTCCTCCCATGGATTCGGGCCTTCGGTTCTTCTCCCTCTCCGACTCTTCTTCCTCTTTCCCCGGTGTCGCGACTGCTGGTTTGGGGGCGGTCAGAAACAGGTCGGGGCTCATTGGTTCTTGGTTCCTCTACCACTGGGAGTGCATTTACTGGGGTGCTAAGGCCCCTCTGTTGCATTATCTGCCCTAACCAGTGAGCAGTAGTTTGTAGTTGGAGAGCCATAGTTTGAATATCCTGGTTAGACAGGGTCATGGTGGGAGTAGTCCCTGCCAAGCTCGGCGAGGGATTAAGAAGGACAGGTGTTTGGTTATTCAACGTTGTAGGGCTAGAAAAGGAGAACTGCTGCCCCTCTTGGGCGGAGCCCAGGTCATTTGGAGCGTTCAGGTTACTTTCTTGGTGGTTTGCCATCGTGGATCTCAGTGGGTTTTTGAAAGTGAAAACTCCGGTGATGAGAAAATCTCCTTCGTTTCCCACAGACGGCGCCAATTGATGATCTGAGATCCAATAGAATAGGGTTTTACAAGGGTTTTTGTATTGAAGAAAAAGCTTAATCCATCTGGGGGGGGCTCCCCTTTTATCCATTTCGCTTTGCTGACTGGTGACATGTGAAGCCTCTCCATGATTGGAACACGCGTCTCTGACATACAGATTCGGGCGTACGAGGGTATCAGCTGCCTGCACCATGCGTAACGGCCTCTGATTCTCCCCGTGCGTACGTTCCTGCGGATCTTCCAGGCTGTCTGGTGAATATCATTCTGGATCCTGGGCCGGGCCGAGAACGAGGTCGGACGTTGAGCCTGAGAGAAGAGGGCCTGCTTTGCGTGGGCTGGGCAGATCTGAGTGGAGAAGGTTGGTCGAGCCCGGTCTTGGGTGAGCCAGGCTTGTTGTGTGTATCAGGTGTGTGGGCCTCTACATTATGGGCCTTTGCCTGTGGTCAAGCCCCTGGTCCGGGGTGAAGAAATCCAGCGGTCATCAATAATAATTTACAAAATTAATGTTTATTTTAAAAAATGTCAATTAAATTGATATTTTTTATAAATATTGAAAACACCAATTGCCAATTTATAAATACTGAAAACGCCAATTCAACTGGGGGTTTTCAATAACAATGTCCCATCATCTTTTATTTTAAAAATTAAAAAAAAAAATTAATGCTCATGAAAACACAAATGAACGATAGACAATCCTATCATTGTCATTGACGGCAATTCTTAAAGATTTTTCAATAGTTTTGATGAAAAATTATTATTAGTTCTTTGATGTGTTACTAAAATTTATTAAGTAGTTTTTATTTATTTAAATCTTAATTAAAATTTTTCATATTTTATATATTTAATAATTTTTAGTACAACTGTAACTTATTAAAAATTATTTTTTTAATCATAGTTTAAATTGGAACTGTATAATTTTTTATCATAATTATACTAAACTGAAATCATACCAAAAAATTACTAACAAAATTTTTTATAATTGTAATTATGTAATTGTAATAAATTGAAACTGTATAAAAAATTATTAAATATATAATAATATATATAAAATATAAAAAATCTTAATTCAAATTTAAATAAATAAGGACTACTTAGTAAATTTTAGTAATATATAAGGACATAATAATAATTTTTCATCAAAATTATTGAAAAATATAAAAATGATGGCAGAATTTATTCACTGAACATGCCAACTTCATTGACGTTTGTATGAGCATTAATTTTTTTTATTTTTAAAATAAAAAATAATGGAACATTGTTATTAAAAACGCCAATTGAATCGACATTTTCAGTGTTTATACAAAATATAATCTGATTGGTGTTTTTTAAAACAAATATTAATTTTATAAATTATTTTGATTTCATACTATTTTAATAAATAATTTTTTAAAAGATATTATTTTAATAATTATCCCCAAAAATATAGCTTACCCCTTATTTTCCCTCGCATATCCAAACAAGGGATAGCGAGAATCCCACTTTATTTTCCTCATATTTTCTTTCCCCTACCCTTCCACCAACCAAACAGCCCGTAAAAGTCTTCTAATTTACATTATCAAGGAATATTTCTTTTCCTTTCTCTACAAACACTTTAATTTTTCTGCTTTAATTATGAAGCTGGGGACAGAAGATGTTGACATGACTTGCCAAATAACAGTGAAAGTGAATGTATCTGTTCCTTTCAGTCTAAAGACTTTTCCAGTTTTCCACTAGAGATGGTAACCATTCGTTTTAAGCAGTTACAGTACTGAAACTGATCTCACAGCTGTGTAATTCAAGGAAAAAAAACCAAAAAAGAAGAAGAAGAGGAAAGTGTTCATCAGTTGTTTGTTGCAATACCCAAGAGCTTAAAGTTGAGCTCATACACCTCGTGTTTTTCCCTTTTGGCAAAGTTTCTGAAGGTTAGCGCTGCATCTAAACTTTATCTTATTTACTTCTTCTTCTTCGTCTTCATTTTTTTTGAAGGTGGAGTATATCTTTTGCTAGCTTATATGTTCTTGCAATATCATTTTCTATCACTTTATATTCCTAATGCTATATGGTTATAATAATTTTCATTCTTTTAATAAGATCAGAAATCTTCTGAAGACTTGATCGGAAGAACGTTTAATGCCTAATGTCAGTAGCAAGTAGCTAATCAAGGGGCTATGAGAAAACAAGCTATTGAGATTTAGAGAACCTACATGCTACTATCATGTAACTTGTTCTCATCTCAGCTTTGTCTGCATCTCAGCTCCTCCTTCTTCACCTCCTTTGGTCGTCAGAACACAGCTGCGGAGAGACCTATATGACACAGAATCCCAAGCAGATGGAGATCTCCATTCCCATGTGTGTTCCCAAGTATGCGTGTGCTCTTTTAAATGATACTACCAGTGGAATATTTTAATAGTTTAAGTCCATATGTTGAAATGTTTAAGTAATAAATGGGATGATCAGTTTTGGAATGCTAGACCTTTCCCTTTAATTTGAAAAGCTATAATAGTATGCTTTGGAAAAAGAAGAAAAAAAATTATTGAGACCCCTTCTCCTTTACAACATGCAGGCCATGCATCCAAGAAGGAGATGATGAAATATGAGAAATTGCTTTTAATCTCTGATGGCTTCCATGAAGATCCAAACAGCTTCGGCTTCATCTTCATCTTCTTCACCTTCTTCAAGCCCTGAATGGCAATATGATGTGTTCTTAAGTTTTAGAGGTCAAGACACCCGCAAAAGCTTCACGGATCATCTGTATGCTAGTTTAAACCAGAAAGGAATAATTGCCTTCAGAGATGATCCAAGCCTTAAGAGAGGGAAAGAAATTGAGCCAGAAATTATGAAAGCAATTGAAGAATCAAGATTTTCAATTGTTATTTTCTCTAGAAATTATGCTTCATCAAGCTGGTGTTTGGATGAACTTGTCCAGATTCATGAGTGCATGAACACTAAGGGACAAATCATTTTCCCAATATTCTACAATGTTGATCCTTCTGATGTACAGGAACAAACAGGGTATTTTGAGAAAGCTTTTGCTAAGCATGAGGAAGATTATGGGCAGAATGCAGAGAAGGTTAACAAGTGGAGGACTGCTGTCACAAAGATCTCCAATCTATCTGGATGGGATTCAAATAACAGGTATTATTATTGTTCAGCTTATTGTTTAGTTGAATTTTTCATTCATGGCATCTCATTTTCATTATGTGCTATCAAACATAATCAAGAGTTTTACAATCTTTTTATTGCTAGAAATGTCTATTTTGCAGGCATGAAACTGAATTGATCCGAGATATTGTTGAAGAGATATTTGCCAGATTGGATCATGCATTATCAGCCCCAGCTAAGAATCTTATTGGGATAGATTATCATGTGGAGGAACTGAATTCATGCTTGGCTATGTGGTCTGAAGATGTTCGTATCGTAGGCATCCATGGTATGGGTGGGATTGGAAAGACAACTCTTGCTAGAGTAATATTTGATAGGTTATCTAATCAATTTGAATCTAGCAGCTTTCTTGCCAATGTTAGGGAGGTTTCTAGAAGAAATGGTCTACTTGTTCTACAAAATCAGCTTCTTTGTGAAATCTTGAAGGCACAGGATATTAAAGTATGGGATATTGGCAGAGGAAGCAATATGATAAGGAACAGACTTAGTCGTAAACGGGTTCTTGTTGTTCTTGATGATGTGGATAAACTAGACCAATTAGAAACTTTAGTTGGAAAGCATAATTGGTTTGGCTCAGGAAGTAGAATCATAATTACTACTAGAGATGTACATTTGCTAGCCGGTTTTGATGTAGATGCAATGTATAAGATGGAAGTATTAGATCATGATTATGCTCTTAAACTATTTAGTTCCAAAGCTTTTAAGAGTGACAATCCGGCGGAAGGTTTCATAGATCTGTGCAATGAAGCTTTGAGATACGCTAAAGGAGTTCCTCTGGCCCTTGAAGTTCTTGGTAGTTTTTTGTATGGTAAAACTCTAGATGAATGGATAAGTGCATTGGAAAGACTAAAAGAAGATTCTGAAGAGGAAATTTTGGATAGTCTTGAAATAAGTTTCAATGGACTAAAACCAACGGAAAAGAAGATATTTCTTGATGTTGCATGCTTTTTCAAAGGGATGGATAAACATTATGTAATGAATTTGCTTGACAGTTTTGGATTCTATGCAGCTATTGGTATTCGTGTTCTCATTGATAAATCTCTATTAACTATTGTTGAGAATAATAGATTGTGGATGCATGATTTATTGCAAGAAATGGGTCAAAAGATTGTCTGTAAAGAATCACCTGATGAGCCTGGAAAACGCAGTAGGTTATGGGATGATGAGGATGTCTATCATGTGTTAACTGAAAACTCAGTAAGTAGATTTTGATGACATATCATAATCCTTAGCGTTTTTTCTTTTTGGTGCAATTAGCTCTGGCTGCAGTTTAAACTCGAGACTCCTCAGCTAATTCTTAGCTTTTATCTTTCAGGGAACTGCAGCAGTTGAAATGATGACTTTCAACTTATTAAGACAAAAAGAGGTAAACTTGAGTGCAAAAGCCTTCTCACAGATGAAGAAACTAAGACTCCTCAAAATCTCAAACGTGCAACTTTCCAAAGGCTTAGAATTCCTTTCTAATGAGTTAAGACTTCTTGAATGGCATGGATACCCTTTGAAATCTCTGCCATTGTGCTTCAATCCAGAAAAACTTGTTGAACTGAACATGCCCTATAGCTGTATCAAACATCTATGGAATGACAACATAGTAAGATAATCTAGTCCTTGTGTTTGTCTTTGCCTTCTTTCTTGAATAAAGTGAAAAATCTAATTCTTTGTCTGATGTTTTCAACAGACTTTATATATGTTAAAGTTTGTTAATCTCAGCCATTCTCAAGCTCTACGAAGAATCCCTGATCTCAGTGGACTGCCGAACCTTGAGAAACTAGTTCTTGAAGGTTGTACAAGTTTATTAGAAGTTCACCCATCAATTTGGCTTCTCAGACGGCTGATCCTCGTGAATGTGAAAGACTGCATTTGCCTTCAGACGCTTCCAATCAGCATTGAAATGCCATGTTTGCAAGTTCTTATTTTCTCTGGCTGCTTTAAATTGAAGAAGTTCCCTGAAATTAAAGGAAACATGAACAAATTATCAGAGCTATATCTAGATGGGACTGCTATTCAAGAACTACCATTGTCAATCCGACGTCTCAGTGGCCTTGTCCTTTTGAGTCTGAAAAATTGCAAAAACATTCTCAGTCTTCCAAGCAGCATTTGTCATTTCATTTCTCTTAAAACTCTCAACATTTCTGGCTGCTCAACACTTGATAAATTGCCTGAGAAGTTGGGAAATGTGGAAAGCTTGGAGGAACTTGATATCAGTGGGACTGCCATTAGACAACTGCCACCTTCCATTGTATTCTTGAAAAATCTCAAGACTTTATCTTTTCATGGATGTGGAGTGCAACCTCGTCAACCATGGAGTTCTCTTTTCAGGTACTTGATGCTTCCTAGAAAAAGTGCAGATTCTGTGTCTTTGTTGTTGCCTCCCTTATCAAGTTTGCGATCCTTGACATTTCTAAATCTAAGCAATTGCAATCTACTGGAAGGAGCAATTCCAGGTGATATTGGTCATTTATCTTCATTAAAGAAATTGGATTTAAGTGATAATGAACTTGTTAGACTACCTGAGAGCATCAGTCAACTTTCAAGTCTTGAAGCCCTTCACTTGGAAGGTTGCAGCAGGCTTCAAAAACTTCCAAAACTCCCTGCAAAAGTAGAATTTGTAGGAGCAGATGATTGCATTGAACTGGAAAGTTTCCCAAATCCTGTAGAGCTAAGCACTTCGGAGCTTTCAAGATTCAATCTTTTTAATTGTCATAGATTGGTTGATCATCACAATGACAGTAGTTGGGCATGGACATGGCTGAAAACATATCTTAAGGTCACTCTCTCTCCCCTCTTCTCACGCGCGCACACACAAATACACACGCGCACGAGCACGAGCACGAATAAACATTCATATTATATAGGACACATGCAATCTCATACATGAACGAACTTAGTAATTATTATACGAAACATTGTACATAAATGCATGCATAATCAATTAAACTCACTGCTATATTTTAAGGTTTAAGCGAGTTTTATTTAAAGCATGCAAAACTTTTAAGAGGGTCAAGAAAACTTGTTCGACATCTTAAATGTTGAACAAGTTTGTTCACTAATAATAGTATAACAATATCGAACAAGCTCGTCAGAAAAAAAAAATTGACGTGTTGCAGGATATGCAGCTCCGTTCGGCACCGCAGGTGCTGAACCACGCCGACTGACCCTTCAAGGATCAATTAGTGCAGAGAATGCAAAATCTCTGCACTCTTGGTGCTGTGCTTGACACATCGATTGACAAGTTAATCACATTAAAGCATTCGACATTTATAGTGTTTGACGCATGGTGCCCGCATGCATGCACACCAGCTAGAGTAGAAATTTTGGTTTTAAAAAGTTAAAACTTTCTTCTTCCCCGTTCACTTCTTCTTCTTCATTCTAGCTCTTTTTCTTCTCTTCTTATTTGCTATCTCATTAAACGTATGTCTAATACTCTTTTCTCTTTTTTTTTTTTTTCAATGTATATATTTATTTTTTTATATATATAAAAATAAAATTTTTAGTTGTTTTTTGATAAAATGCAATAATAATTTTCTTTTATTATTTATATTAAAAATTTATATAATTATAATTTAATATAATAAAAAAATTATTGTAATTACTATTAAATTTATTCTATTTAAAATCACAATAAATATTCAATCACCTTATTACACGATGAATTATAAATTTCTATTACACTAAATTACAATAAATTTTTTATTACACTAAATGAGAGTTATTAATTTATTTTACCTAAATTACATTATATATTTTAAAATTAAATTAAATAATCAATATTAAATTTTTCCCACTAAATCACAATAAAACATTTGTAATTACACTAAAATACGTTTACTATATTTATTCTATTCAACATCACAATAAATATTTAATCACCATATTAAATAATCAATTATAAATTTTTATTACACTAAATCACAATAATTTATTTTTACTCAACTAAATAAGAATTATTAATTTATTTTACCTAAAATTACAATAATTTTTACTCAACTAAAATTACAATAATTTTTACTCAACTAAAATTACAATAACTTTTTTTACTACACTAAATCATAATTATATAAATTTTTAACGGAAATTATTATTGTATTTTATTAAAACACAACTAAAAAGCTTATTTTTATATATTAAAAAAAAAATATACACATTTTTTTTTAAAAAAAAAGGGAAAGAGCTTTAGAAATATTTAGTAATAAAATGAAGAATTGGATACACGTAGAAGAGTATATTAAAGAAAAATAGAAATGAAAGATTGAAGATTGGTGAAAAAAATTTTTGTACCAAAGAAGAAGAGAAGAAGATGTGATGGAGGAAGACAAAACTTGGGCTTTTTAAAGTCAAAGTTTCTACTCTAATTAGGCTAAAGTAGGTGTACAGGCAGACACCCGCACGGCAAGTGCCGGACGCTTTAACATTGATTGAACGGGTCAATCATAGTGTCTCCATTCCGGATGGAGCTAGCATATCCCGCGACACGTTAGCTTTTCTTGCTGATGAACTTGTTTGATACTTAGAGTGTCCAACAAGTTTTCTTGATCCCTGAATTCAAAAAGGTCTGTTATTTATTTTAAAAGTTTTGCATGATTTAATAAAAAAATTCAGTTTAAAATTGATACATAAAAAAATTTAATTTTTTACTATTTTATAGAAAATTTATTTTATATTTAATAAAATTATAATTTTATCCGTGTTTTTTATTTATCATAAAAAAAATAAATAAATCGTTATTTTATCTCCAATGGTAGAGGCAAATATAGTGATGCTCAAATTGTTGATATTGACTTATCATTAAGTTAAATTATATAAGTAACAATTTACAAACATTACATTAAACCTGTTTTTGTAACCGTGAATGTGAGTATGAGTGCATGAATCTCAGGCTTGTTAAACTTATTCTCATATAAGCTCGAACTTAAAGTACGCACACCTATTAAGTATCTTAGTGTTTATGGTACAGGGACTTCCTCGTCCAACCAATGGTTTCGATGTTTGTCTTCCTGGAAGTGAAATTCCAGAATGGTTCAAAAATCAAAGCATGGGACCTTCAGTAAGTATAGATCTTCTCCCACACTGGAATGATAATGACCTGATGGGATTTGCTATGTGTGCTGTCTTTAGACTTCGTCGTCCCGTTTCTTCCAATTATCTAGATAAATACAGAAGATCTGAGTATGATAGGCCAAAAAATGTGGTACTAGCTTGTTTCTTCATGAATGATGACGATGAGTTCCTCTTCCATAATCATGCAAGTGCATGGTTCCCTTCATGTAGCTTGGTAAAAAACTGTGCACAGATTGGTTCAGATCACCTTTGGCTACTATATAGAAGTTCACAACTTGACAGGGATTCATTGAAAGAGCTTAAGCGTATTAAGGTTTCATTCTGGAGCCAACCACGGTCTGATTGGGACTTGGAGATTAGGAAGAGCGCAGCCCGCCTTGTATATGCACAAGACTTGGAAGAGTTGCACCAAACAATCATCAGCAATTCTTCAATTGAGGATATGGATATCTTCTGTAATAATCCTGATGAGCCAGAATCTGTTGGAAGCAGAAGCTTTACTGAAGAACGACCGCCAAAAAGATTCAGAAAGATTTGAATTTTTTGTATTTAGTTTTAAATAATGGAGGAAATTTCCATACACAATCCTTATCGACCATGCATGTTATCAAGAATACTGGGAATTGTTGTCTGCTTTGTCATTATTTATTGAATGGGTATTGCTCATTTTTCCAAAATTAAATTCTTTATTATCAGCAAATTTGGAAAAAAAAAATTGAATAGCTATGCACCTCACAAATTTAATTAGCCAATTATATACATAGCTAGTGATATGCCCGCATAAATATTTAAAATTATTTTATATAAAATTTTAAAATATTATTATACTGTAAATGTATCTGAATAAATTTAAAAAATTTTAAGTTTTATTTTTTTAATTTCTAATTTTTATTTTAAAAAAATTTTCTAAAAGAATTTTCTGAAATATTATTATTTTTATTATATTTTTAATTATTTGTATTAATTTATTAATTTTTCATAATTATTTATTATATAGTAGTCATTGTTTTTTATGTAATTTTTTTTACTAATATTATTGTTTGAATGATATATCATATGCACGTAATAGAGCTTAAACTGAATTTTATGTTGAATAAGAGTTCTGCTTAAAACTGCACAGCTATTGTTCAAGACACCTGTTAACGAACTCCAATTGCTCATAGATTTGTGGGTGATAAGTGGAGCTCATCTGAAATTGTGCCCGACAGTTTGAAGAACTCCTACCAGAAGTGACTGAGAAAATTGGGGTCACGACCATGATGATTAATATGGGCATGTCATGAAACGCTTTCCACAACCTTTTCTGTCACCACCTTTACTGTGTATGGACGGGATAGGACCATAACATTGGCGGATTTTCTTCGCCTGTCAACCACAACTAAGATGGATTTCTTATCGTTTGAAGAAGGGAGTGCATCGATGAAGTCTATGGTCACGTTGTCCCAGATTTGACAGGAAATTGGTAACGGTTGCAGTAGTCTGGCTAGTGACAGGCTTCTGTCTTGTCCTTTGGCAAATGTCACAAGCCACGACATAGAGTTTTAATGTGTTATATATAGAGGGCCAGTAGAACTATTGTACCAGGCGTTTATACGTATGAAGAACCCCATGAGTGAGTTATGGAATTCTTTGAGCAGGTGATTGATAATGAAATTTGAGGAGGTATTATCGGACATAACAATTAATCTTAAATTTTACGGTAGATTTAGATCAATTTTAATTTTTGCTATCAATATTCAATAGAAATTCACGATAATTTTTTGAAAAAAAAAATTTAAAATGCACAACTTTCAAAAATATAACAAGTGGTAAAAGTCTGTCACAAAATTCGAAATAAAAATTTCACGGTTTAAAAGATAAATTTTGTATTTTAATTATTTTTTTTAAATATTTTTATAATTTTGTATATTATGATTTTTTTTATTATAAATAACATTTTCTTGACTATTTGATATACTTTTCAATCGTTCAAGAATTTCAATAAAACTTTTTGATTTTTAGCATCTCGTCTCTATTATTTCGTCTTAACTATGCAAACGTTATTGGTTAAAATTCCTGATGTAGTCTAATCAGTCCTACATCAGATTGGTATCAGAGTGAAGTTCATCCATGACAAACAACCAAGAGGCGCGACTTGCTGCAATTGAGGCATCTTTGGCAGAATTAAGGGAGATGATCGGACATTTAGCCTTGCAGCAAGGAATCCATCAATTCGCCGCAGCCGAACGCTCCCAACCAATTCTAAATTTTGTGGTCGCCTATCCTGTGCCTGCAAATCTCTAGCAAAATTATCAGGAAGGTTACAAAATAAATATTAACCTTCAAAACTTTTTTGGTTCGTTGGATATAGAATTTGTTCTTGATTGGTTTGCGGAGGTTGAACGTTTTTTCGAAGTTATGAATGTGAAAGATGATTAAAAAGTTTCAATTGTGGCCTATAAATTAAAAGGGAGTGCAGTAGTCTGGTGGAATTCGGTTCAAAACGAACGCTATCCGAGAAGGTTGAAACCCATATGAAACTGGGTGTTGATGAAGCAGATGATTTAACATCGGTTCTTGCCTATTGATCACGCTCAGGTTTTGTATAACCGGTATCATGACTGTGTACAGAGGAATCGAAAGGTGGATGAATATATTAGTGTATTTGCCCTAGGCCATTATGTTGGACCTTTTTGTATGTCGTTTTGATTATTAATAAAAGAGGTTTTACCATCATTATTATTTGTTTGCATGTTACATAATAATGATTAATATTTCTGGTTACTTATTATTATGTTGATAATAATAAAATATAACTAGTATAGTTATTGATTGATAATCATGAGATGATTATGTATATGTTGATATAATTCAATAATCATAGATACTTATTAGAGAACAAAGTATTGGATAGACTCGCACTGAAATCACTACATGGGTTATTGTTATAAGTGAATCTCAAAGTAGTTATGTCTTAATCCTTTGACTTGAGATTGTCATAATTTCCAACATAAGGACTGTTATGTTTTGACATAACCAAACATTGTTTTTAATCGGACAATCATAAAGGTTATGATTGAACATAATAGAAATTATGTAGAGGATATTGAACAATCAAGATAGAATTTGTCCCTCTCTTTGAGAGAGATATCTTCTGGGCCCCTCGATAAGTGAGACTGAGAAATATATGGTTGTGCTCAAATGAATTGATAGTGTGATCAATATCATTTGTTTTTATCAGTCTACTTAAAGATCGAGAAATTATAAGTTTGAACATTATAAGTTTGACATTGACCATGACTTATGTTTAAACTATATATCGTGTGACAAAGGGATTAATACATGTTCTATTTATTAGGCTTTATCGAACTATCGATCCTCATATTAATTGAGTAGTCATAATATCTTGCTAGAGACCGCTTATGATTTATGAGCCTTGCAGGATTGGGCCTATTGCCAATTAATGTAAGCCTATTGGGTCACACACAAAAGAATATTGTTGATGTGCTATGTCATAGTAATGGGCTAAAAGCCCAAAGCCCATTAATATAATTAATAATAATAAAGTATTATTATTATTATTATTATTAATTATTTATTATTATAAGATAATAATATTTAAAAGGATCTGCAGTTTATCTGTAACTGTTACAGATAAAGAACTCTATCACATAAGATATTTGAATATCTACGAGATTGTGATAGTTGGTTATAAACACAACTCTATCACATAAGATATTTGAGTACCTGCGAGATTGTGATAGTGGGTTATGAACGCAACTCTTTCACTAAAAGAGTTGTGGGAAAACAAAAGACTAAAAATGAATAAAAACCGCTTCTACGAAGTGGAAGTAACGTTTTTAGAGAATTCGTTTTGAGTTGCAGATCGGGAGCACATAGCTTATCCATCAAAGAGAGCTAGCACTCTAGAAGGATAAGAGACGTTTGGTGTGGATACCATAGCGGGTGTTCGTTGAAAAATAGCACCTTGAGTCCGGAATTTTATCTTCACGTCAAAGTCTAATAGGTTAGTAGTTTATCCTTTCTTTCGAATTAAACGAAGCACATGGATCCCAGGAAAGAAATCAGAGATTTTATTTTTTCCGCTGCGTGTTGGGTTGCAATAATCTTTGGATTTCCTAACAGAATATACTAAGGAGTTTTTAGATTGCAGGCGAGGTGTGAAAACTATGAGAACGAAGACCAACAGGTTGCTCATTATCAGAGGGACCTGAATCACGAAATTTACTGTATGATGGGAATAGCTGCGATTTTCACTTTGGCAGATGCCATTGAGATGGCAAAAAGGGCAGAAGAGCGGTTGATTGGCAGCCATGATATCAGTATAATCAAAATTTTAATTAGAAAAATTCTGGTTCGATAGGGACGCAGCAGTATAGAGGCAATTATGGCGGGCAACCTTCTAAGATTGTAAATTCTAGCAATCCTCAGAATACTATGGAAGAAAGAAGAGGCAGTAAGGGAAAAGCAGTCGCAACACAACAGACAAAGGAGGCAAAACCAAATCTTATCAGAAGCCAACAGGAGACATATGTTAGCGCTGCAGGCAACTTGGTCATCGATCGAATTGTCCAGAACGTAGAGGGATTAATAATAATCGCCAACAGGTTAATGTGGTTGAGCAGGTGGCTGAATTTGAGGAGGAAGTGGATGACAATGACGGATCTATTGCTAGTTCTGAAGATGGAGAGGTCATATATGTGGTGAAGAGAATCTTATGTTCAACGAAGCAGGAGGATGAGACGCAAAGGAGGAAGATTTTCCAAGCAAAGTGTCAAGTAGGAGAATCAATTTGCAGACTAATTATAGATAGTTTCAGTTGTGAGAATTTGATAGCTAAACAATTGGTGGAGAAATTGAAGTTGCCTACACAGCAACACCCTTCGCCACTCAAAGTCGGATGGATTAAGGAAGGCCTGACAATTGAAGTCAATAGAATCTGCAGTGTGCCTATCTCGATCGGTAAAATCTTACACTGAACCTGTTAATTGTGATGTTATGGATATGGATTGCTGTAAAATTTTGTTAAGTCACCCTTGGCAGTTCGATGTTGATGCTTTGTATAAGGGGATGGAGAATTCATATATGTTCACATGGAATCGAAAGAAGATTACTATTTTTCCTTCCAGTTCTGTGAAACATTCTAAAGTGGAAGGGAAGAATGTTGTTGTTGTTTCCACGAGAGTGCAAAGGCTATCAGGCACAGTTGAGAAATCTGGAGGTATACTGGCTTTATTGGTGAGAGCAACAAGCACAACAAAGGATGCACCATCTTTACCACCACCCGTCAATTTCTCAAGATAGTGGAGGGATCCTCCAAGCTTCCACTTTTGCGGGATATTCAACATCAGATTGATCTCATTCTTATATTAAAATTACCGAATCTGCCTCATTACAAAATGAGTCCAAAGGAGAGTGAAATCCTCCAAGAACAGGTTGAAGAATTATTGAAGAATGGGCATATTCGGGAGAGCATTAACCCCTGTGGAGTCCCTGCCTTATTAGTTCCAAAGAAAGATGGAACTTGGAGAATGTGTGTGGATAGTAGGGCTATCAACAAAATTACAGTTCAATATCGATTTTCTATTCCGCAGCTGGATGACATGTTGGATCAGCTATCAGGATTTCAAGTATTCTCTAAGATTGACCTTAAAAGTGGCTATCACCAAGTTTAGATTAAGGAGATAGATAAATGGAAGATAGCCTTCAAGACTAAAGAAGGCTTGTACGAGTGGTTGGTTATGCCATTTAGTTTGACGAATGCACCTAGCACGTTCATGCGACTTATGAACCAGGTTTTACGCCCTTTCTTACGCAGATTTATGGTTGTTTATTTTGATGACATCTTGATTTTTAATCGCAGCGAAGAAAAATATTTACAGCACTTTTGTCAAGTCATGACAGCCTTGCAAGAAAGTGAGCTGGTTATTAATATAAAAAAATGCATCTATATGATGGAGCACATTCTATTCCTAAGATTTGTTGTTAGTGCAGAAGGGATACATATTGATGAGAAGAAGGTAAAGCAATACAGAATTGGCCCATTCCCAAAACTATTTCTGAAGTTTGCAGCTTTTATGGTCTTACTACTTTCTATTGATGGTTTATTAGAAATTTCAGTAGCATCGTTGCTCCTATCACAGATTGTTTGAAGAAATGGTTGGCTATCACTAAGTTTAGATTAAGGAGGGAGATAAATGGAAGACAGCCTTCAAGACTAAGGAAGGCTTGTATGAGTGGTTGGTTATGCTCTTTGGTTTGACGAATGTACCTAACACGTTCATGCGACTTATGAACTAGGTTTTGCATTCTTTCTTATGCAAATTTATGGTTATTTATTTTGATGACATTTTGATTTTTAGTCGCAGTGAAGAAAAACATTTACAGCACCTTTGTCAAGTCATGACAACCTTGCAAGAAAGTGAGCTGGTTATTAATCTAAAAAAATGCATCTATATGATGGAGCGCTTTCTATTCCTGAGATTTGTTGTTAGTGCAGAAGGGATACATGTTGATGAGAAGAAGGTAAAAACAATACGGAATTGGTCCATTCCTAAAATTATTTTTGAAGTTCCTAGCTTTTATGGCCTTGCTACTTTCTATTTATGGTTTATCAGAAATTTCAGTAATATCGTTGTCCCTATCACAGATTGTTTGATGAAAGAAAGAGTGCAGAAATTTGCTTGGACTGATACTACCAACAAGAGCTTTGAAGAGGTTAAAGATAAACTTACTTCTGCCCATATTCTTGCTCTACCCGATTTTGATAAATTGTTTGAGATTTAATGTGATGCTTATGGAGTTGGGATTGGCGGAGTGTTGTCACAATCTAAAAGGCTTATTGCCTTCTTTAGTGAGAAATTGAATGAAGCTAGAAATAAGTGGTCTACTTATGAGCAGAAGTTATATGCAGTATTCTGGGCTTTTAAAACTTAGGAGCAGTATTTGATGGGGCGGGAGTTTGCTAGAAAGAAGTGGTCTACTTATGAGCAGAAGTTATATGCAGTATTCCGGACTTTTAAAACTTGGGAGCAGTATCTGACGGGGCATGAGTTTATTATTCACACAGATCATCAATCTTTGATTCACTTTAAAATTCAAAAACATGTGAATAAAATGTTTGCTCGATGGGCAGCCTATTTTGGAGCCTTTCATTATGTCATAAAACATAAGGCTGGCCATAGTAATAAGGTGGCAGACGCCTTGAGTAGGAGGGCTGCTCTATTGATTACAGTTAATCAAGAGGTTGTGGATTTTAAACTTCTGAAGGATGTGTATGCTACAGATGATGATTTTGCTGATATATGGGCTAAAGTCCATGCTCACCAGCCTATTGATGGATTCTTGATACATGATGGCTTTCTTTTTAAGAAGAATAAGTTATGCATTCCTCGATCTTTTCTGCGAAAAAAACTGATTCGAGAGGTCCATGGAGGAGGTTTGAGTGGTCATCTGGGGCGTGATAAGACTATTGCTGGGTTGGAGGATCATTTTTACTAGCCACAATTGAAAAGAGATACAGGTCAGATGGTCCAGAAGTGCCCAATTTGTTAAACTCAGAAGGGTCATTCGCAGAATACGGGCTTATACACTCCATTGCCTATTTCAGAATATCCTTGGGAGGACTTGTCTATAGATTTTATTCTTGGTCTTCCACGTACTCAACGTGGATCTCATTCGATTTTTATTATTATTGACAGGTTCTCCAAAATGGTGCATTTTATTCCTTACAAAAAGACTAATGATGTTTCTCATGTTGCGAAACTTTTTTTTCAGAAGGTTGTTTGCTTACATAGCATTCCTAAGACCATTACTTCTGATAGAGATGTGAAGTTTTTAGCTCACTTCTATGTGACTTTATGAAAATGTTTTGAAACTGCCCTTTGATACAACAGTACTGCCCATCCCCAAACTGATGGTCAAACTGAAGTGGTGAACCGCACTCTTGGTAATCTTCTGCGCTGCATCTGTAGTAATAAGAAAACTTCTTGGGATCTTGCTCTTGTCCAAGCAGAATTTGCTTACAATAGTGCTGTCCACAATGAACTACCTCAACCTCAGCCCACTTGCTGAAATATCTACCTCTACTATTACAAATTTTCTTTACCCAGTTGCTTTTGAGAAAGGGCCAAGAATGTCATGCCCCCACTGAAAGAAATGCCAGAGGCTTCCAATCGCTACTTGCATCTCTTTAGGGGTCCTTGGAATACTCGCATACACTTGACATTGTCAACACTTTTGGATAAGTTGTTTCATATCTTGCATTATCGTCAGCTAGTAGTATCCCTGCCTGAATGCTTTCTAGGC
The DNA here is from genome assembly GCF_001659605.2 of Manihot esculenta. Taxonomy (NCBI): domain Eukaryota; kingdom Viridiplantae; phylum Streptophyta; class Magnoliopsida; order Malpighiales; family Euphorbiaceae; genus Manihot; species Manihot esculenta. The sequence continues at coordinate 18,716,676 of NC_035162.2, read as the reverse complement.
GATCGTCCAAGCCCCTTTATGACTTCCACAATCACCCTCATGAATGTCTTTAAAGATTTTCTAGCCTTCATCTTCCGTTATGCAATGCAGCCACGATTAAATTGAGGATCTCTTGTACAACTAACTATCAATTAGTATATATTTAGAGAATTTTCTTATTACCCGTTTAGCCGATAATTCATCGACTGACAGATCATCCTGTGTCAAAACTTATACACAGGTGTCATCCACAAGTCTCCTTCCTCTATAGGGAAGGAATCTTCATTATTTGTTACAGGAGTGTGTAGCTCTTCAAATTGAAATGATTAGGTCAAGTGTTGTTCACATGTCGTTGCTATTTTTGCTAGACAATCAGCCTTTTCTTTGTCACCTCTAGCCACCTAGTGAAGTTCGCAATTACCTTATTTATCTTTGATCTTTTCCATTAAAGAATGAACCTTCTTTTCATATTTAATAAGTTTCGGTTTTCAAACTTTAAATTGTCCCTAGCACTGATTAACAACCAACTGTGAGTTATTAAAAATAATAGATTTCTATATACTTATGTTCGTGATGATTTTTAAGGCTATAATCACTGCCTTGTACTCGGCCACGCTGTTGGTAACGTTGAAGGCAAGTTTTACCGTGTATGAAACTTTATCATAATTTAACTCTGTAGGAGGATTTCAATTTCGGAACCCCTAGCTCCGCTAGTACCATTTGTCCAAACCTTCTACTCATCAATAAGCGATTCAGGGAGTTCTGAAGTCTCTAATGGTGGTGTCATCTCTACAATAAAATTGGCTACTGTCTAGGCTTTCATGGCTTTTCTTGGGACATACCTGATACCGAAGGCTGACAGTATTATCATCCAAGTGGATAGTCATCTTGAAAGTTCTAACTTATATAGAAACCTTTTGCAAATGATAATCTATTCTGACTTCTATGGTGTGTGACTCAAAGTATCTACGTAACTTTGTGGCAGACATTAGGACTATAAATGCCAACTTTTCAAAAGGAGGATAGTTTAGTTTTGCCCCTTTCAAGACTTGGCCGACGTAATAAACTGTGCTTTGTTTTCCATTGTCTTCACGAAAGAGTGCCGAACTTACAATTTCCTGCGTCATAGACAAGTACAAAAACAAAAACTTACCTTCAATGGGCAAGCTTAACAAAGGGGGAGATGATAAAAATAGTTTTTAAATTTTCAAATACCTCTACTCACTCTTCCCCCCAAACAAACTTATTTTTTATTTTTAAGGCTTTAAAGAATGGTAAACACCTCCTGGTCGAGCATGATATAAATCAGCTAAGAGCTGTGACTTGTCTATTCAACTTTTGTATATCATTTATGGTTTTAGATGCCTTTATATTTTGGATGGCACTAATTTTCTCTAGGTTTTCCTCTATGTCTCTTTCTGAGACTATGTATCCTAAAAATTTCTCAGCTTTTATCCCAAAAGTGTATTTTTCAGGGTTAAGTTTCATACCTGCCTTATCCAATACATCAAAAACATTTTGGATGTCCTCTAGATGATCTTCTAATGACCGGCTTTTTACTGCTATATTATCCGCATACACTTTGACTATTGACCCCACCATGTCTTTGAAAATGCCCGACACTAGCTTTTGGTAAGTCGTCCCTGTGTTTTTTAACCCAAATGGCATCACTTTATAATAGAAGACTCCTACATTGGTGATAAATGTAGACTTTTCTGCATCTTGTACATCCATTATGATCTGGTGGTAGCCTGAAATAGCATCAAAAAATGAAACCACTACATGACTTGAGGTAGAGTTTACTAACCTGTCAGTATACAGGAGTGGATAATGATCCTTTGGGCATACTTTGTTTAGGTCAATAAAATCTACGCACATCCTCAATTTTCTGTTTGTCTTTGTAACCAGTACTACATTAGCGACCCATGTAGGATACTGGACCTTTTTTTATCAATCTTACACTTAACAATTTCCTCCTTAATCACTTACTGCCTCTCTAATATAAATTTTCTTTTCTTCTGTTGTACTGATTTTATTGTTTCATCTACAGACAACTTATGGGTGATAAGAGTCGGATTCACACCTATTACATCTTTTAGAGACCAAGCAAAAGTGGTCATTCTGCGTTTTAGTAATTCTCTTAAACGATTTTTTTATTTCAACATTTAATGTAGTTTCAATCATACCTTTTTATCTATATCTAATTGGACCTCTTTTATCGGGTCTGCTGGTTCTAGTTTTATGTGGGAATCAGGCTTCTCTAGCAAGTTGATAGGCATTGTCGCTTTCTCGAGGCTTTTTGTGGAGTGTCTATACAATTTTTGGGCTGACTTTTGGTTGCCTCGAACGACAGTCAATCCTCTTGGAGCTAGTAGCTTAAGACACATAACACCCATGTTAATAACAATACCATGACAGTTTAGGACTAGGTGACCGAATGTCACATTATACACAAATGGGATGTCTACCACTGTAAACTCCGCATACAACTCCCGCTTGTACTTCTCATCTCCCAACACAAGAGGGAGGTTAATGGTACCTAGTACTGTCATGGTCTTATCTTCTAATCCCACTAATGGGTAGGAGACTTTATCAAGGTTATTTTTATCTAAGCTTAATTTATTAAAGACATCCAAGGTAAGGAGATTAACGGAACTACCTGTATAAACCAAGACTCGCCTCACCTCATATCTGTTTAGTCGGATGCTAATGACCAACAAGTCATTTTGAAAAAATCCTATCACCTTGTCTATAGGTCTGAACCTTACCTCTTGTTTGGCCCATAGTTCCTACTCAACTAATAAGACATCTTCTGTAACACGTTTGTTTTTTCTCTTGCTATCGTTGGGTCCTCCTACAATTACATGTATAACCACTATAGGTCACTATTAGGGGGGTTTCAGGAGTTGTTATCTCAGATTCGTGCCTCCTCTCTTCTCTATTCTTTTTGAAAAATTTTTGAAGTGTATCATCCATTATTAAGCTCTCAATCTCGTCTTTCAGCTGCCGACACTCCTCCGTTGTATGTCCGTGGCCTTCATGAAAACAATAATACTTGGTCCTATCTCTCCTTTCAGCTTTCTCAGGGTTGAGCTGGGAGGACATCTGACTTCCTTGTCATTTTTTCTTATCTACATTAAAATATGTGTCCATGAGTCATTCAGTGGAGTGTAACTCTTACACTTACCTTGGTTGTCTCTTCTTTAGGAGACTGGGTAACTTCTGCAGTCCCCTTCATACCCTCGCCTCTCTGACTTTTGGTTTTATTTTTGACTCGTCCTTTTATTCTCTCTCATCGCTTGGGCTTCATCATCCAGCCTTATATACTTCTAGGCTTTGTCCATTAGCTGTTGGTAAGTAGTGATTGGGTTCTTGATTAGAGAATTCATGAATTTGATGTTGCATGTTTCTTTTTTTAACACTTCACACGCTATCTCATGATTTAATTCTTCGACCTGTATTACTTCTGTAATACCCGGCTAGACTCCGGTATCGAAATTTCTACCGTCCGGTGGAATCTCGGATGTCGGAAACCTCTAGGAGGGTAAAACCATATTTTTATAAAATGTTTTAATGTATTTGATGGTTTTAAGTAAAAAGAAAATGAATTTTTGCATGAAAATAATCTTAGAGGAAGACCCAGGTTCGGCCACCGAACCTCAAGTTCGGCCGCCGAACATGCATGCGCTTCGGGAGTGCCTTAGGCCCCCGAAGGCATAAGTGAGGGGAGTCTAGGTTCGGCCACCGAACTTCACCTTCGGCCGCCGAACATGGCATGCATGCGGAGGCACGTTAGGCCCCCGAAAGTGGCCTGGCCAGCCACCTATAAAGGGGTCCCCTTGTCCGAACGGGCGAGCTTTTCTCCCCATTTCGGCCAAGGTGAGCTCTCCGCCATCCCTCACCGATTTTGAGTTTCTTCCTTCAAATCTTTTATGATTTTCATGGGTTTTCACTTTGTTTTGAAGATTTTTGAGCATTAGAGCAAGTTTTAGAGCTTGGAGACTAAAGGATTGAAATCTCTCCCATCTCCAAGTTTGGGTCGTCTCTCTCTCGATCTTCAAGAGGTAAGAGCCGATCTTAAGCTCATTTCATGTTTTAAGTAAGCTTTAAGTTGATTCATGGGGTAGGAATGCATGTTTAGGATAGTTGAGCTTGGTTAGGTTTTATGTACTCTTATGGACAATGTATGAGATTTGTGTATGTTTGATGTGTTGTAGTTGGGGTTTAGGATAGTTTGAGACCCTTAGGTGTTGATGTATGTGTGTATGCATGTTTTGGTTGACTGAATGCATGATTGTATGGTTTGGGAGGCGAAATGTGCATGAGAGCCGAGTTTCTGCCACTTGGGAGAAACTCAGGTTCGGCAGCCGAAAGGACTTTCGACCGCCGAACCTGCCTGTGAGGCAAGCCTTTCGACTGCCGAACCCTGCCCCCGAAAATGGACTTTCGTCTCTGGAGGGCACTTTCGGCCGCCGAAAGTGCCTCCGAACTTGCCTGACTTTCGGCTCTGGAGGGACTTTCGGCCGCCGAACCTGCCGCCGAAAGTGCCCTGTTCAACCTTCCTTTGCATGTTTTCTATGGATGTTTTGAGGTGTTTTAGGGGGTTTTTGGGAAGTATTTTTAGAGTCATGTTCATGTTGTTTGGTACCTCATACAAGTCCACCTGTGTAGGTTCGGACCCGAGGAACCGAGGACCCCAGCAGTGAGTCAGCTGCTTCAGTGTCTTGTCAGAGCTTGCCAGAGGTGAGTAGAATAACTCTCTATGTTTCAAAGCAAATAAAATGAAAGTTTTAGCATGATTCATGCATCATGAATGCCATGAGATACATTAGGGTGCTTGCATTAGAATTCACGAATATGTTGCATTGCATATTATGTTGTTGATGCGGGTGAATGCTGAATGATCCATTAACCCTCATATGTTAGGCATGAAAGTCCAGGTGTGCCTGCTCTATGCCCCTGGCACTATGATATGGAAGTCCGGGCGTGCCTGCTCTACGCCCCCGGCATAATTGGTTACGTATGATATGACATGGAAGTCCAGACGTGCCTGCTCTAAGCCCCTGGCATGATTAGATTGTACTGAGGGCTAAATGGTGACAAATTCATCCTTGATATGAATTGTTTGTGCAGTGATGCATTTCATGATAATCATATGTTTTAAATACAATGTTTTATTATTCTGCTCACTGGGCTTTTTAGCTCACCCCTTTCCCCTAACCCCAGGTTTGCAGGTATGGGATAGGCTAGGAGGTCAGGAAGAGTAATGTATGGTTATATTGTAATAGTTAGTTGTGGACATGATAAATGTTGTAAAGTCATGTATGTAATGATGATATTAAGGATTAGAGATTGTGCTTGACCCTTTGTGTATGGTGTCCCTTTTAATACATGATCAATGTTCTATGATGAGATTAGTAATCAAGCTTAATGTATATTGTTTGATACCCCATTGGAGCATTTGATGAGGACTCCAGTGTGAGGTTTATGTAAATGTTATTGTGCATGCACAGGTTGAGCTTGATTAATGGAAATAAAAAGTTTTATGTCTTATGTATATGTGTGATCATGTATGGGATTGACAGGTTTACAGGTTGTATGTTAGGCTTGCTACGGGTCCCGGCGACCTTACGTCGATCTGAATCCTAGCGCCGGTAGCGGTCCGGATTTCCGGGTCGTTACAACTTCTGCATTGAAATGTGAGATAAAACTCCTTAAAGACTCATCCTCTCCTTGGCGAATTTTTCACAAGTCCAAGGAGAGCTTTCTAGGAGGTATACAGGTGATAAATATAGACTTAAACATCATAGCAAATTGAGTAAAGTTTTGAATAGAACTGGGCTCATATTTTGATACCATTTCTGATCTAAACATGTTACTATGGATGGAAACACTCGGCACAACAAAAAACCATTGACGTCTTGAAGTTGTATCGTTATTTTAAAGATTGCTAGGTGACTCTTGGGGTCTGCTATTTTGTCATATTTATCCAAAATTGGTAGTTTAAATTTAGTAGGAAAGGTTTCTGCAAGGATTTTCTCTAACAGGGGCGAGGCATCGTCCAGACCATAGTCCTTCTTACTCCTTCTAGTATCTTTGCGCAGCACATACTAGTTTCTGGTGTACACCTTTTGGAGCCTCGTTCGATGACTTCTGTCCGAGTCTTTAGAGTCTTGATGTAAGCTTCCTCCTTTATCTTGGGAGTCATGAATGAGGGCTCCTCCCGAGTTTTATACTGCTTGAGAGTGGTCTACAACCTCTTTATGTATTAAAACATTTGTTCATTATTTAAATTATTCATATCAGCCTCATTGATCATTGAGGGTGTGTTTTTTCCACTGCTAATAGTGGAGAAAATAATAGCACCCTTGTTGACAACAGTCTTAGCAGTAGCTCGTGAATTATCAGCCATTTAGAGAATAAGAAAGGAAAGATTTCTTTTTAAGAGAAGGTGAATAAGGGATTAGTTTTAATCTAAATGAACAGAGAGAATTCAATGGATTACTGACTATGGAACCAAATGATGTGACTGAAACAAAACTGTGCCGCGATTGGTCAATCTGTAAAAAAGAGAGTGTGAGGTGGTTGAGACCTAGATAGCCACTCTAACACTGAAGAAAAGAGCGAGCGTAATGAATTTCTTAAAATTCAAGAGTAATTGTGTAAAAATGTATATTTTAATTTTTGTGTTCATCCGCTTTTATACTATAAGAAAATAGAATTAGTTATCAAATACCCTGAAAATCTAACTAGTATCGGCTAGTGGATATGAAATCTCACAATTATAGGTGTGATGAGAATCTGCTAAATTTTGCTCTCTAACGGTAATTTTATGTTAAATCTCATCCTGTTATTGAGAAGGAGAGTCTTGACGAAAGTCTAAAAATTTTGGTGTCCGAGTTTTTCTTTTCACAGGTGGGACTGCGGATTATCTTATCAGACTTTTGACACGTGTTCCTATCTTAAAGTGACAGTTCATAGTTTACTTTGTACGATTTTCGTATTACATCAATTATTTTTTTAAAAAAAATAGATAATAATCATATAATTAATTTTTTTATATATTTAAAATAATCATAAAAATTTTTTATACCGAGTACAAATTATTTTTAATATGTTAAATTAAGTTCTAAGATAATTAGATAATTTATTTATTATTTTATGTACATCTTCTCTATTTTAAGAATTTTTAACATAAAATTTTAATTTATAAATATTAATTATTTTCAATATAATTTCATTTTATTTATACTTTTATAATTAATTTGTAGATGACATTATTAATATGAAAAATAATAATAATAATTAATGTATAAATTATTTTTATTGATAATTTATAATTTTGATAAAAAAATATAATACTATTAAATTTTATTGTTGGTTCGGTTACTTAATTTTAAAATAAATTCAACTAATTAAAAAATTAATATTAGCTAATTTCAAAATAAATATTAAATTTTATTATAAATTATATTTTCGTATATTTTATATTTGTTTTATTATTATAAATTTTATAGCAATTGATTTTTAATAGAAAATAAAAATCGAAACTATTATATTTAAAGTTGATATATTTATTCAATTGAAAAAGCAAATATTCCTACTATTTATTTTAATTTTTACAAAAAATTAGAATTAATTATAATTTTGACATTATTTTATATTAATACTTATATTTTATCAATTATATTTTTTTATTTTTTATAATATCAATAATTATTTAAAAATTATTTTATATAAAAAATATAGATATATAAAAAAAAATTACAAGTACATATAATGAGTATTAACAATATCCAAGACATTTTTACTAATATTAATATATATAAATGTGTAAATAAAAAGGGAAATATTTAAATTTATTTAAATATTTTTTATAATTTAGTGATGAGATTCTTTTAATTTTATTAATGAATTTAAAATAATATCCAAAAGAAATTATTTTAATTTTTAAAACTATCTTGTTTAAATGTTATAGTATTAAATAATATCTTTACAGTATCAAAATTTTTTTAAAAAATTTAAATTAATTTGTAAAATTTCTATTTTTTTCTCAAAACTAAAAAATAATTTTTAATTTTACTATTTAATTCCTAAAAACAATTTTTTAAATACAAATATAAATTTTTATATAAAGGTAAGAAATAAAATACTTTCTAAATATATAATATTTAATAATAACAATAAATCAGGTTTATATGCATATAATATTATAATAAAAAATTATTATTTAATTTCTATAATATAAAAAAATTTATTAGTTAATCTTTTAATTTTAAAAAATATATTAAAATATTTTTAAAATTTTAAAAAATTATTAATTAGTAATTTCATTAATTTTAATCATTAAATATTATAAAAATAAAAATAATTATTTCCTTCATTAATTTTAATTTTTATTATTAAATATTACAAAAAATTTTAAATATCGTGAATATGAAAAAACTAATTAATAGATATTTGTATAAAATTAAAAAATAACTAATAAATTTTTTTATTATAAAAATTAAATGGTAAAATATTTAATAAATAAAACTAACAAAAAATAAATTAATATATTTTTAATATTTTAAAAATACTTTAATAAATTTTTTAAAATAAAAAAACTAACTAATTATTTTTTTCTTATCATAAAAATTGAATAATAATTTTTTTTATAAAAAAATTAAAAATATTTTTGATATAAAAAAAGAAATTAATAGTTATTTTTATAAAATTGAGAAATTAATTAATAAAATTTTTATATTATAAAAATTAAATAGTAAAATATTTAATAATTAAATTTAATAAAAGGAATAATTAGTATATCTTTTGAAATTTAAATATTGTTTTATTTTTAAAATTAATAAATTAATTAATAAATTTTTTTATATTATAATAATTAAATAATAAAATTTTCTTTTAATAATAAAATAAAAATATATTTTATAATTTAATTTATTAATATGTATTTAAAAATATAAATTTAATTAATGACATAAATTTTAGAATTTTTAATAATAATTTAATAAAAATTATAAAGAAAAATAATAATTTAATAAAATACATAATAATAAATTAATATTTATATTTTTCGGTTTTAATTTTTTATTTTACAACTGTTTTCTAATAAATAGTAAAAATAAAAATACAATATTATCAAACGAATAAATTTTTTATTTTTTTATAAAATAAAAAGCAAACAACAAGAAACCGCAACGATAATGAACATACTCTACTATAAATTCTAAATTTTTAATTTTTTAATTTTTATAATTATTTTATTATAATTTAAATTAAAAAAATATGGTTCTAACCGATTAAAATTATAATGATTTTATATTTTCATTTAATCAAGTGGATTTTGTAAAAATTATTAAAATATTTATAATAATATTAATAAAAAGTAATACACTAAATAAAAAAATTTATATTATGTTATATTTAGAAATAAAATAAAAATTATTTAATTAACTATTAATTTAATTAAATTATTATCTATAATAAATTTATATAGTATTCTATTATTTTTTAAATTTACATATTATTTATATTATATATAAAGTGAGAGAAATAGCGAATAATAAACTATCTAAAATACTCATTATTATATTTATCATAAATTATTTTTTATTTTAATTAATTAAAAAATAATAAATATATTTATTATTATTTAAAATTTTAATTTAAAACTAATTATAAAATATAATAATATTTATCAATTATAATATTTGTAATACGTAGATTAGATTTGATCAATCTTATCTTATCAGATAATTTTATTATTATTTTTATATCAACCGGTGTTTATTTCTATACCACTCTTATGCACAAATACTCATAATAAAATGTGTTCTTCATCAGGAGCCGTTGACAAGGCAACATAATTCGGTTGAAACTGAAAAAATTTATCGAACTAAATTAATTTAAAAATTCAGTTTGGTTTTTATTTATTTCGGTTTAATTCAATTTTTAATTTTAATTTTGATTCGGTTTGGTTTTGATCAGAAAAAATCGAAAAAATCGAACCAAACCGATTAGCGATAATAATATATTATTTTTAATAATATAGAGAAATTAAATCATATTAAAGTTAAAATATTCTAATTAAATTTTAAAATATTAAAAATAAAGTACAAAAAATAAAAAATTTATTAAAAATCAAACCGAACTGAATCGAACCGAATCAGATCGATTCAGTTCGATTTGATTTGTGATCAAAATCAATTTGATTCGATTTTTAAAATACTCAAATTTCAATTTTCAATTTATTCACTTCGATTTGATTTTAAACCGAACTGACCGAATGATCACTTAGATAACACTGTCAAAAATAATAAATTTAGAAAAATAGTCCTCACTATTAAAAATAGTTTAAGAGAATGATTATATATTATCACACAAAAATATAAAAAAAGTGTTTCATTCTCCTCAGTATGAATGATTTTATAAAAAAAGAATTTAAATAAATTCTTATAAAAAATTTCATGTATGATGAAAAATTTTTAAGTTAAAAGATTTTAAATTTTTTTATTTTAAATAAAAATTTTATAAAAAAATTTAATTAAATTAAATTTTTACAAAATTTTTTATTTTAAATAGAAGGTCTACGTATATCTCATATATTAATTTTAATATTGTATTTTTATTAGTTCTTTTTTATAAGAATTAGATTGGAAATATGATTATTTTTCTCTATTTTTAATTTATATTTTTTTAAATTTTATTATTATAAATTGATTTATATATGTATAAGTAATATATTAAAAATTGATTGGGTTAATTATATAATTAAAATTTTTATATATAATTTTATAATTTTAATATTTTACTATAAAATTAAATTAGAAAATATATATTATGATATTTATAATAAAAATATAAACATCGAAGTATTTTTATATTATAATTTTATATTATATTTGAAATTTTTTTTCTATTTTAGTTTATATTTTTCTGAATTTTATTATTATAAATTAATTTGTATATTTGCAAATAATAAAAATGATCGAGTTAATTATATATTTAAAATTTTCATATATAATCTTAGAGTATTATAATTTTAATGTATTATTATAGAATTAAATTATAAGATATATATTATGATTCTTATAATAAAAATATAAATATTGAAATATTTTTATAAAATAATTTTATATTATATTTAAAAATGATGAAATAAATATAAAACTGTGTAAGACACGTTAAATAAAACTAATTTGTTTAAAGTTACTTATATGAACTATTTTTTTCTTCAATTTTGCCTTCTATATTTACAAAATATAATAACTATTTTAATAATTTTTTAAAATTTATTCTATCATTTATTTTTTATATTCTTTTAGTTTTTTTTTATTTTTGGTAAATCAATAGAGAGAATTATTGAAATTAGAATAATTAAGTGAAATAAAAAAATAATTTAAACAAGTGAAGGGTGATTTTACTACAATTTAAATGATTTAATTATTTTCTTACTCAACATATAAACACTTTAAAAAAATAAATAAAAGTGGATAGAAAAAGTAGTTTTAATAGTAATAATTTAATAACAGAGCAATATAAGTAAAGATATATTAATAAAAAAATATAAATTTTATTAATTTTAATTAAAGTTATTTTTTAAAATATAAATTTTATTAACTATATCTAGAAAAAACTTAACATGGAAGATTCATACTAACCTTAACCAGTAAGTCTCCCCAGAATATACACTCTCCCAAAATATACACTCTAAAATCTAAAATGTTAAGTGAAAAAAATTTGAAATAACACTAGAATGTAAAATATCATTAAAAAAATTTACGACATAAAAGTCAATAAGTAGGAGTAATGTAAGAAACCACCTCCCTAATTAGCACATGAGCAACCATATTTACTTGTCTCCTAACCCACGTCAAGGTCCAATGGATCGTTGTATCAAAAGAATCCTAAAATCATAAATAAATTGATTAAATTTGATGAAACATGGGATCGTTGTATCAAAAGAATCCTAAAATCATAAATAAGTTGATTAAATTTGATGAAATCCTCCTGTTGAGATAACACAACATCAACTACATCTTTCAAATTGAGCTCAATATTCACACTATCAGTGCTATAAAATTCAAGGCATAGTAGAGATTCACGCAAAACATACACTTCAACTATTTTGGACTGAATATTACCTCTCAAATGACCAAAAAAGTCTGCAATAAAAGATCCAAAAGAATTACGCAAGATAACACCATATCTGATAATTTCAGTCTGGCTAATTACTCCATCATCCACACTGCATTTAAATCTCTCAACACTAGGTGCTTGCTAACGACTGTTTAATGACATATTGATGGCTACCATTAGATCCACTGCAGGAATTTGAAGACTTAACCAAGGAGATAAATAGACTTCTGCTGCCCGAGCAATCTGATGAGGAACTAGGAGTTGATCACGTCATAAGTGGGCATTTCTCCCATTCCAGAGATTCCATAACAGCATACATGTCTTGCCTTGCAAAGAGATATCTGACAAATCTAATATAGTTTGAATCAAAATATAACTATTAGGCATATTTTGATGTAGAATAGGAAAATTCAAGATCCTCTAATACTCAACTCCAACAGGACAATGAAAAAGGACATGAAGATCATCCTCATCAATTCCACAAACCTTATACCTAGTAGTAATATTAACTCTTTTCAGAGTCAGAGATACATTAGTAGGTAGAGTACCTTTACTAATCCACCATAGAAAATTTTTTACTTTTGGTGGCATCTGCAGTTTTCAAAGTTTCTTCCATGAGTCTGGCATAATTGACTGCTCCAAACTTTCATCATCCATATTAATCAACAAGTGATACCCAAATTTTACATAATATAACTCGTTCTGTGTATAGTGCTATATCCATTTATCTATCTGCCTAAAGATACTCAAAGAAATATTTAAAACACAAGCAATATCACTAGGAAGCAATAATTCCGAGAGCAATCACAAATTCCAACTTGTTCCTCACTCGTTAATTAAACCTGAAACTCTGAGATCTTTCACCCCATCCACACAAGATATTTCAATAAAGAAATTATCATCTCGATTAAGCAAGGGATCCCCTCAAAACTTAATCAACTCACTATTACCCACTCTCCACTTGGTACCAATATTCAGCAACTCATTAGCCAGCAAAATACTCTTCCAAACAAAACTCGGGTTAGACCTTTCATTAGCATCAAGAAAATCCACTTTAGGAAAATATCAGCTTTGGGAATATGAAAAGAAATATAATCATAGGCGGAAAGTAATCTCTAACTCTGCTTACCAAGCATAGCCAAATTAAAGTACCTTAAATTTCGAAAACCAAATCCCCTTATCCTTACTTGCACTCATCTGCTGCCACGATAACCAATGGATCTTTCTCCTATTGACTGTGCGGTTGTCGAAATCGGTCAAAAATAACCTTTTTGGTTATCAACAATTTTACAACTGTAAATAGTGGCAAAATGATCGAATCCACAGGAAATTGATACTTATCTATTTTCCTTATCAAGACCAAGTAAATAAATTGAAAGTAAAATAAAAAGGGGGGTTTTGAAATTGATGAATTGAACTAGAATTAAAAGCAATAAAGTAAAGCAAATAATTAAAGTAAAGAAGATTCAAATATGAGAAAAGCTCTAGTTGAAGAATTGGATCCACTTCAGTTGTTGGGATTGATCATTGACACTTAAGTTCCTTTGTTTGATTCAATAAATTAGTTATGGAGGTGGAAGACGCTTCTCACTACCATATCTCTCCTTAAGCATAAATTAATTAGGGAATGTCATCTAACTAATCACTAATCAACAAGTTGCCAAGAAACGTCCTTGGGCCTTTGGCATCTAACAACTGTCAAATGCATTAAGAAATAGAGAAACCTAATTATAGTTAAAAGTGTTGCCCTAGGTTTCCTTGATGAGGTGGAGCCTTCTTTTGAATTTTGAATTTTAAATGTTCTCCTTTGAATTTTGAATTTTGAATTCTTGGAAGGCAAGTGCATTTTCTTGATATTTGGCTTCCTTAATAAGAGAAAGACTTCTTGAAGATTTGAAATTTGAATTTCAAATTACTCTGTTGACTGTACTTTCCTTATTTATCTTCACTTTAGCTGCAACTTGACTTGGGCAAACAATTTGTTCTCCTTTATCCTCTTTTAGGCAGTTTTAAAGAGTATTTTCACCAAATTACCTCTTTATACCATTTTCTGCAAAATAATATCAAAACCACAAAATTAGGCAGAAAATGTGTAAATTAACATTAATAACAACATGATAAAATGGTCTAAATTTGGTCTGATCACCTATCAATACCACTAGAATCCCACCAAAAAGAATTCATCATCCTTTCTATCTCCTCACGCAAAGAAACTAGGATGACAAAAATACTCATCACATAAGAGGGAATAGTCTAAGCTACTAATTTAAGCAGAACCTCTTTACCAGCTCTAAATAAGAATTTTTTATTCCAGGCACTCACACGTTTCTATACTCTAACTTTTAAGAAAGAGAACACATTCTTTTTATTACGTCAAATAAGGCAAGGTAATCCTAAATATCTCCCGTGGTCAAGAGAATTATAAACACCCAGAATTGAAGAAATATTATTCTAACGTGGTTAGAGCAGTTGGAATTAAAAAAACTACTTGATTTATTGAAATTAATAACTTGACTTGAAGCACGCTCATAAGTTCCTAGGATATTCTTAATATACCCAAATTTCCTATCATCTGCTCTAAAAAAGGAGAAATTGTCATTGGCAAAAAGAAGATAGGACACTGTAGGGCCCAACGATAAATTCTTAATCATATAAATAAATGATATTTTTAAGGGAGAAGGGTAGTATATTTAAAAGGCATAAGTTACATTTTAGCCCTTAAATTATAGTTTGATATTTAAATTAACCCTCAATATAATGATCTAGAAACTGGACTGCTACTGATGCTAGGATTCAGGTCGACTTAAGATTGCCGGAACTTGTAGCAAGACTACTGTACATCCTATTACATCTGATATAATTCCAAATATGATTATAAAAATATATAAAAATATTTCCATCTCATGAACTAAAACTCGATATGTGCATGCAACATAACTAAAAACATAAAACCCATACTAGAGCTCTTAGCAAATGCTATAGTATGGTAATCATTAAATGCCTCAGTTTAGTCTAAACAAAACTTAAACTTCAAAACTTTTATATAATAAGACCATGAACAAAAAGATTAAAAGAAAATTCGAGCAAAATACAATTCTAATCCACAATATGAATTACATGTCCGCAGCTATACTATTACATCATAACTATACCATACAATACTGCCGACCTCCTGAGCTAATGCTGGTCATACAAACCTGGGATTAGGGGAAATAGATAAGGTATAAAAGCCTAGTGAGTAGAAACATAAACAAAAGTAGTTTAATAAAACATATGACCGTACGAAAGCGTCACAATATAAACAATTCACATCAATATGAAGTTATCAACAATAACCCTCTATAAATTCTAATAGTGTCCGGCACACAACGGATACTCCTCATGACTTCCACTTAAACATAACATAATATATCTATAGTGTCAGGGACGTAGAATGAGTCTCGACTTAAACTTCTATATTCGTCATAACATATCATAACATGCTCAAGGGCTAGTGAATCATCCAACATCCATTCACAACAACAATAAATTATGCAATGTAGCATATTCCTGAATTCTAATGCAAAATAATCTAATCATATACACATGACATTCGTAATGCATGAGAATGTTTAAAATATTTGACTTCTTTAAAATAATAGTTTGGTTTAGTTTTATTCACCTCTGGCTAACGTAAGCCTAACTCTAAAGTAGTTATCTCACTGCAGGCCTCTACGGTTTTTCAAGTTCGATCCTACACAGATGGACTTAAATGAGGGACCAAACATAAATTTTACAACTCTTAAAACTATCCTAAGAAACCACTATAACATATAAGAAAATATGTGAGAAACAAACTGAAAATGGCTAGACAAGGGACTTTTGGCGGCATGTTCAGTGGCCTAAAGTTCCTTTACGGATTCGAAGGTTAAACTTTCGGAGCCAAGTTATGCGGCCAAAAGGTAGCCTTCACAAGCAGATTCGGTGGCCGAACATGGGTTCTTCTGCAATGCATAACCCGATTCTGCCTCAGCCAACAGCCATCCAAACGCAATCAAAGCCCACATGCAACAACTCACAAGCAACCATTTACAACTCAAAACATAAGAAACTCTTAAAACTAACCTAAACTTCATCATGCATTAACCACACAAGAAAACATCCATTATCTAAAAACTAAGAACTTAAACCCTAAAACATTTAAAAGATATTACATGCATCATCAAACCATTGAAACAACTTATGCTTCTTTTAAAAACTCCAACAATAGAAGAGAGGCAAGGATTATAACTTACCTCTTGGAGACATAACCACAGCAACAAGGAAAGATTTCAGAGAAGAAGAATGGATGAGCTTTGAAGATCCCAAAAGCTAAAAAGTGGAAAATTCAACTTAATTCTTCAAAATAAAGGTAAAACTTATGAATTTATAAAGGATTTACAAAAAAATCAAAGAAAAAATCATCAAGAGGTCTTAGGCTGACCTCTGCCTGAAAGAAGAGAGAATAACTTCTCTCAAAATCGGGTTGGAGGTCTTTTATAGCTGGATTTATCAGCTTGTGTACGATGGCCGAACCTTGATGATTTAAAAATCATTCATTTTTTTAACACATTATAAAATGCTTAAAATTCATTTTATAGAAAAACACATTTTTACCCTTTTAAAGTTTTCAGTTCCGATATTCTAAATTTCAACGGAGATTCCGTCAAAAAGTTAAAATTTTGACACTGGAGTTTAGCCAGGTATTATATTCTTTCCCCCTTAAGAACATTCGTCATCGAATGTTCAACTATACAAGCAAACACATAGCATATACATAAAGAAAACACATAAAACCATCTAACAACTTACTTTAAAAGAGATGAGGGTACTGCCTAAGCATCGACTCTCTAGTCTTTCAGATACACTCTTCCATATTGTGGTGATTTCATAAAACTTTTACCATCGTAATTTTCTTATTTCTCAGCTTTCTAAATTGTGTGTCTACGATCCGTACTGGCTGCTCAACATAGGTAAGATCTCCTAGGATCTTTAAATCAGGCTCACTAAGAACCTTGCCTGGATTTGACACGAATTTTCGTAAATAAAAATATGAAAAATCGAATGGATTTTCTCCATAGAAGTAGGTAAATCTAACTTGAAAGATACATTCACAATCTTTTGCAAGATTTTGAAGGGTCCAATGTACTTGGAGCTAGTTTACCTTTCTTTCTAAAACAAATAAGCCCTTTCATAGGGGACACCTTAACCAATACCATATCTCCCTCCTAAAAGGCAACTTGTTTTCTACGGATGTCTACATAGCTCTTCTGCCTATTTACAGCTGTTCTGACTAATGATGGGCACCACCTTATTGGAGATCTCTACCAATTACGGTCCAGCTAAAACCCTTTCTCCTATTTCTTCCCAACAAACAGGTGACCAATGCTAGCATGGTACTGTTATTGTAGGCAAAATCTGCCAATGGTAGGTGTTGCCTCTAAGAACCATCAAAGTCTAGCACATATATCATTAACATGTTCTCTATAGTTTATATGATCCTTTTTTACTGTCCATCAGTCTGTGGGTGGAAAGCAGTGTTAAAATCTAATCTTTTGACTATAGCATTCTACAAACTCCACCAAAACTTATAAGCAAACTGAGGTCCCCTATCTGACATTATAGAAACTGGAGCCGCATGCAATCTGATGATTTTTTTCACGTAGATCTATGCCAATTTATCCATAGAGTAACCACTCCTGACAGGAATAAAGTGAGCAGATTTGGTCAATCTATCCGCTATTATCCATATAGAGTCGTGTCCATTGGACATCACTAGTAAACCCACTATAAAATCTATTGCCACATTTTTTCATTTCCACTCTAGAATCGATAGTGGGTTGAGCATTCCAGCTGACTTCTGATATTTCAACTTCACCCTCTAACACAACTCACAAACACCCACAAACTGAGCCACTTCTCTCTTCATAAAAGGCCACCAATACACTTTCTTTAGATCTTGATACATCTTAGTGGCTCTAGGGTGGATATTATACCTGGCATTATAAGCCTCTCTCATAATGTCTCCTTTCAAGCCTATGTCATCTGGTACACGCAATCTCTTTTCACAATGGAGAATTCTTCTATTGTTAAACCTAGAATTCTTCTATTTTCACCAATTCTGGGTCCTTATGCTGTTTTTGTGCTACTTTTTCTAGAAATACAGTTGTCACTTTCATTTGTGCCATCAAAGCACCTGTACCAGACAACTCCAGCTGTAAGTTTTCATTAATAAGCCTGTAAAACTCTTTCACCATTGATCTCCTTTACACTGAGATATAGGATAAACTGCCAAATGATTTTTAACTGAGAGCATCTACCACTACATTTGCTTTACCCAGATGATACTGAATTTTGCAATCATAATCACAAAGCAATTCTACCTATCTTCTCTGCCTCATTCAACTTTTTATGAATCAATATGTATTTCAAACTTTTATGATCTGTAAAGATCTCACATTTCACCCCATACAGGTAGTGCCTCAACATCTTGAGTGCAAAAATCATAGCTATAATACCCGGCTAGACTCTGGTATCAGAATTCCTACCGTCCCGTGGAATCTCGGATGTCGGAAACCTCTAGAAGGGTCAAAAGTATGTTTTATAAAATGTTTTAATGTATTTTAAGGTTTTAAGTAAGAAAGAAATTAAGTTTTGAATGAAAATGTTCTTGGAGGGAAAATCCAGGTTCGGCCGCCGAACCTCATGTTCGGCCACCGAACTTGCATGAGTTTAGGGAGCGTCTTCGGCTTCCGAAGGTTGCTTGGCCAGCCCCTATAAGAGACCCCATGGCCGAAAATGGGTGAGTTTTCTTCCCCATTTCCGGCTATAGGTGAGTCCATGTCCCCCCATAGTCGGTTTTGATGCTTTTTGTCAAATCCTTCAAGTTTTAACAAGTGATTGCTTGGTTTTTGAAGATTTTGGAGCTAAAGAGCAAGTTTTGGAACTTGGAGACTCAAGGGACTAGATCTCTCTCATCTCCAAGTTAGGATCTTTCTCCTCTCGATCTTCAAGAGGTAAGAGTAGATCTCTAGCTCGTTTTATGTTTTAAACAAGTTTTATGAAGTTTATGAGGTAGAAATGCATGTTTAGGTTGTTTTTGAGTTTATTGTTAATGTAGGTTGTTTATGATATTTGATGTGTTGCTTTTGGGGTTTAGGATAGTTTGAGACCCCTATATGCTTGTTGGCATTTTTATGCATATTGTAGAATAGCTTATTGCATGTTTGAATGGTTTGGGAGGCAATATGAGCATGAAGAGGCTGAGTTCTGCCCTTTGAAAGAACTCAGGTTCGGCAGTCGAAGGAGCTTTCTGCCTCCGAACCTGCCTGTGGAGGCAAGCTTTTGGCTGCCGAACCCTACCCCCGAAAGTGGACTTTCGGCTCTGGAGGGGAGTTTCGGCCGCCGAAGGTGCCGCCGAAAGTGGCTGAGTTTTGGCTCTGGAGGGACTTTCGGCCGCCGAACCTGCCGCCGAAAGTGCCCTGTCCAGCCTTCCTTTGCATGATTTTTATGATTGTTTTAAAGTGTTTTAGGGGGTTTTTGGGGAGTAGTCTAGAGTTATGTTAGTGTATGTTTGGTCCCTCATTTGAGTCCACCTGTGTAGGTTTGAACCCGAGGAACCGAGGACCCCAGCAGTGAGATAGCTGCTTCAGAGTCTCTAGAGCATCAGCCATAGGTGAGTAGAATAAAATTTTATGTTTTAAAGTAAATGAATTTTGAGCATGATACATGCATCACATATGCCATGTAATATACTAGGTTGTTTGCATTAGAATTCATGAATATGTTGCATTGCATAATTTGATGATGATGCGGATGGATGTTGAATGATCCTTTAGTCCTCGTATGTTATGGTATGATGATGATACGGTATGGATAGCCAGTGAGGCCCATTCTACGCCCCTGGCACTATGGAATGTTATGCTATGTTACGTTATGTTAAGAGAAAGACCAATAAGGCCCATTCTACGCCCCTGGCACGATTAGGCTATGTAGAGGACTATCGGTGACAAGTCCATCCTTGATGTGATTTGTTTGTGATGTGACGCATTTCATGAAAGTATGAATGTTAATATAATGTTTTACTATTCTGCTCACTGGGCTCTTGTAGCTTACCCCTCTCCCTTAACCCCCAAGTTTGCAGGTTCAGAATAGACCGGGCGGTCATCAAGAGTAGAAGTCACGTCTATGTAATAGTTAGCAGTTTGTGGACATGTATTGAATTATGTTAAAGTATTGTAATGAAATGTTAAGAAGTATTTTGAGGATAGAATTGTGCTTGGCCCTAGTTTATGGTTAATCCCCTTTTTGTACATGATCTTAAATGTTATAATGATGTTTTATGAGTTATGAAACCAGCTTGACATATGTTATGTGAAACCACTAGAGCATTTGATGAGGGCTCTAGTTGAGGTTTTATGTTTATGTTTATGATGCATGCACAGGTCAAGCTTGGTTGATGAAAAAGTTTAAAGTTTTTATGTAAATGGTTGATCATGTATGGGATTAAACAGGTATTCAGGATGTATGTTAGGCTTGCTACGGGTCCCTGCGACCTTAAGTCGATCTGGATCCTAGCGCCGGTAGCGGTCCGTTTTCCGGGTCATTATAGAGTGGTATCAGAGCCCTAGGTTCACATGGTCGGACCTAGAGTGTTGGGCTCATAGATGTTATAGAAGGGCAAGCACAATAGGAAGAAATCATGTCCACTAGGATAGGATGTAGAGTCCTGTCTTGTATGACGATGTGAAATGCCATGATAATATGCATGTGCATTGATCCTATGATTTGTATGTTATGTATGTGATGAGGGTTCATATGTTTCCACATGAACCATATGATGCTGATGTTATGTGCTATATGTATGCTGTTTTTCAGAAAACAGAATGCGAGGGACTCGTCGATCTGCACGATTGACTGGAGTACCACCTGAGGATGAGGGCATGAGCGCCCGTCCCCTAGCATTGCCGAGGGCAATGTCTAGCAGGTCCCATAGAGAAGGGGCAGTAAGAGACCCTACAATGTCTCTTGATATGAGTAGAAGCAGATCAGTAAGAGGAACAGTTCAGGGAGGAATGTCAGAAGATGTGGGGGATAGTATGGATGTGGATCGAAGGAGGGATGGCAGTCTTGGTGTGAGCATGTCTGAAGAGGGCATGGGAGAGTCACAATGAGGCACCCAGGCCTCGGGGTTTGTTCAACCACCCCAATACCCACCCTTTTAACACCATCCCGGGTATTCGATGGGAGGTACATTGGATTACCCTAGCTTTAACCCTTATCCATCTCACATGCCATACCCACCTTTCTACCCACCATACCCTCAGTACCTTATGTACCCACCCCCATCCTTCTACCCAGGCACAGCAAACCCTACCCCAGGGAATGTTGTACCTCCTCCACCATCAGCAGAACTCATGGTCCCAGAAGCCCAAGTACCTAAACCTAGCTCATCTGGAGGGAGCAAGGTCAAGATGACCGACTACTTGAAGTTGAATGCTCCTAAGTATGAAACAGGTGATGATCCTTTTGAATACCTCAGGACAGTCAAGATGATAACAGATGAGTTAGGGGCAGATGACAGTAGAGCCATTCAGATGGCTGGGTTCACATTACAATGCAAGAAGGACAGAAAGTGGTTTAAAAACTATGTGAGCCCGAGGTTGGATAGTCTATCATGGGAAGAGTTTGCTAATGAGTTCGCTGGATGGGCTTTCCCTGATAGCTCAAGGGAGTTAAAGATGATTGAGTTTGAACAGCTAAGACAGACAGAAGAGATGAGCATAGATGAGTACACAGATAAGTTCTTGGAGTTGTTGCCGTTTGCAGGGCAAACTCTTGACACAGACCCGAAGAAGGTTAGGAGGTATATCATGACGCTTCATTCCAGGTATTCCTCCTTAATCCAATCAGCAGAAAGGGAGAGCTTCCATACCATAGTGGATATGGCCCGGAGAATGGAGGCTAGTGCAATCATTGAAGGGAAAGTTAGGCAGTCTATGGCACAACCTTTTGGTTCCAAGACCCCTGGTGGGGGAAAGTTAGATCCTTCTTCTTTGAGTGCAGCAGCTTCGGGTAGTAAGAGGTGGAGTAGTACCACCAAGAAGTCAAAGAAGAATAAGTTCTAGAGCAAGATCAAGTCAGGTATGGGATTAGGGAGTGGCTCGAGTTCAGGTGCAGACAATGCAGTATGTATGAGGTGTGGTAAGCCACAAAAAGGAATCTGCCGGGCTGGGACGACTGCATGTTTCAGATGTGGACAAGAGGGACACATGGCTCGGGAATGTCCTCGAGCAGCTTTTATGGCACAGTCTCAGCAGACGGGTTCCAGTAGTGTAGCTCAACCAGTAGCTCCAGCCATGACGCAGGCCAGTGGCAGAGGCAAAGGGAGAGGGGCAGCCTCTTCTTCAGGTTCCCGGGGTGAAGGTCCATCAGCTCCAGCACAGATCTTCACCATGACACAGCAGGAGGCGAACACATCTAACACCGTGGTGGCAGGTAATCTCATCATTGGCTATTCTGATGTGTATGCATTAATGGACCCTGGTGCATCTCATTCTTTAATTGCTTCGAGGGCAGTCGAGAGGTTGGGTTTGATGGTCTCTGGGTTAGAGTGTCCCCTCTGGATTAGTGGACCCAAGTGTGACCCGTCAGTGGCAGAGTCAATCTGCCGGTTTAGTCCAGTGTTTATAGAGGAGAAATGCCTTCCAGCCGACGTTGTGGTTCTAGACTTGACTGATTTTGATGTCATTCTGGGGATGGATTGGCTATCTACTCATGGTGCTACCTTGGACTGCAGAGACAAGGTAGTCAGGTTCAGAGGTCAGGATGGGTCAGAGGTTGTCTTCAGGGGAGACAGGAGGGGTATGCCTAGAGGTCTGATATCAGCCCTACAGACTCGTAGGTTGCTCCGGAGGGGTTGTCAGGGTTATCTAGCGCATGTGAGAGAGATCGATAGTCAGGTCAGGGAGCCCGCCTCAGTGCCAGTAGTCAGAAAGTTTCCAGACGTCTTCCCAGATGATCTTCCAGGACTACCACCTGTTAGGGAGATAGAGTTTGAAATTGAATTGATGCCTGGAACCAGACCAATCTCTATCCCTCCCTACAGGATGGCGCCAGCAGAGTTGAAGGAGTTAAAGGAACAGTTGAAAGAGCTGGTAGATAAGGGTTTCATCCGACCGAGTACCTCACCTTGGGGTGGTCCAGTGCTGTTTGTGAAAAAGAATGATGGATCCCTCAGACTTTATATCGACTACAGCCAGTTGAATAAGGTCACTACCAAGAATAAGTATCCCCTACCCAGGATCGACGATCTCTTTGACCAGCTAGCAGGAGCCGATTGTTTCTCCAAGATCGATCTGAGATCTGGGTACCATCAGCTAAGGATCAGAGATGAAGATGTACCAAAGACAGGGTTCAGGACCAGATATGGGCATTATGAGTTCCCAGTAATGCCGTTCGGGTTAACCAACGCCCCTGCAGCATTCATGGATCTTATGAACAGAGTTTTCAGTCAATACCTGGATCACTTTGTTATTGTGTTTATCGATGATATCTTAGTGTATTCCAGAAATGCAGAGGAGCATGCCCATCATCTGAGGACAGTTTTGCAAACCTTGAGGGAACACGGCTTATATGCCAAGTTCTCCAAGTGTGAGTTCTGGTTGAGGAGCATTTCATTCTTGGGGCATGTTGTGTCAGAAAATGGAATAGAAGTGGACCCCAAGAAGGTAGAAGCTGTGGCTAACTGGCCAAGACCCACTACAGTGACAGAGATTAAGAGCTTCTTAGGTTTGGCAGGTTACTACAGGAGGTTCGTTCAGGACTTCTCGAAAATTGCAGCTCTTATGACCAGATTGACCAAGAAAAATTAGAAGTTTGTATAGACTGACCAATGTGAAGAGAGTTTCGAAGAGCTGAAGAAAAGGTTAACGTCAGCACCGGTGTTAGCTCTGCCGACCAGTGATGAAGATTTCGCAGTGTTTTGTGATGCGTCCCGTGTGGGACTGGATTGTGTGTTAATGCAGAATGAAAGAGTGATTGCTTATGCTTTTAGACAGCTGAAGAAGCACGAGTTGAATTACCTTACACATGACCTAGAAATGGCAGCTGTAATCTTTGCACTCAATATGTGGAGGCATTACCTTTACGAGGTTAAATGTGAGATCTTCACGGATCATAAAAGCTTACAGTACATCTTGAGTCAGAGAGAGTTAAACCTGAGGCAGAAGAGATGGGTAGAACTGCTTAGTGACTATGATTGCAAAATTCAGTACCATCCGGGTAAGGCGAATGTTGTGGCAGACGCCCTAAGCCGGAAATCACTTGGCAGTCTATCTCATATATCAGCAGAGAGGAGACCGATGGTGAGGGAGTTTTATAAGCTCATTGACGAAGGGTTGCAGTTAGAGTTGTCTGGTACAGGTGCTTTGATAGCTCAGATGAGAGTGACACCCGTGTTTCTGAAGCAGGTGGCTCAGAAACAGCATGAGGACCCAGAGTTAGTGAAAATTGCCAGGACTGTTCAGTCAGGCAAAAACGAAGAGTTCAGATTTGATAGCAAAGGGATCCTCCGCTATGGGAGTAGGTTGTGTGTACCAGATGACAAGGGTCTAAAGGGAGACATTATGAGAGAGGCTCATAATGCCATATACAATGTTCACCCTGGAGCCACCAAGATGTATCAAGATCTGAAGAGAGTTTATTGGTGGCCAGCAATGAAGAGAGAAGTGGCACAGTTTGTGTCAGCCTGCGAAGTATGTCAGAGGGTGAAGCTGGAACATCAGAAGCCGGCTGGAATGCTTAACCCACTACCGATTCCAGAGTGGAAATGGGAGAATATAGCTATGGACTTCGTGGTTGTAATACCCGGCTAGACTCTGGTATTGGAATTCCTACCGTCCGGTGGAATCTCAGATGTCGGAGATCTCTAGAAGGGTAAAATCATATTTTATAAAATGTTTTAATGTATTTTATGGCTTTAAGTAAGAAAGAAAATGAATTTTGAATGAAAAAGACCATGGAGGCATTTTCCAGGTTCGGCCGCCGAATCTCAGGTTCGGCCGCCGAATCTCAAGTTCGGCCGCCGAACGTGGGATAGTTTAGGGGGCCAAGTTAGGCTTCCGAAAGTGGCCCAGGTTCGGCCGCCGAACTTGCATGAGTTTTGGAGGCACTTTCGGCTTCCGAAGGTTTGCCTGGCCAGCCCCTATAAGAGACCCCACGACCGAAACGGGCGAGTTTTCTCCCCTATTTCGGCTAATGGTGAGTTCATGCTCTCCCATGGTAGATTTTTAATGTTTTTCCTCAGATCTTACAAGTTTTGATGAGTTTTATCTTGGTTTAAAGATTTTTTGAGAAAAAGAGCAAGTTTTGAAGCTTGGAGACCCAAGGAACGAGATTTCCTCCATTTTCGAGCTTGGATCGTCTTCCCTCTCGATTTTCAAGAGGTAAGCTTAGATCCACTCTCCTTATACGTTTTAAACAAGTTTCATAGAAGTTTATGGGGGTAGAAATGCATGTTTAGGCTTTGTTGAGTTTTTGAGCAATGTGGTTTGCCTATGCATGTTTGATGTGTTTTAGTTGGGGTTTAGGATAGTTTGAAGCCCCTAAATGCATGTTGGTATGTGTATGCATGTTGTAGAGTAGTTTTATGCATGTTTGAATGGTTTGGAGGCAAGTGTGCTTGAGTGAGGCTTGGGTTCTGCCTGTTGGAGAACCCAGGTTTGGCAGCCGAAGGCACTTTCGGCCGCCGAACCTGCCTGTGGAGGCATGCTTTCGGCAGCCGAACCCTGCCCCCGAAAGTGGACTTCCGGCTCTGGAGGGGACTTTCGGCCGCCGAAGGTGCCGCCGAACATGCATGAGTTTCGTCTCTGGAAGGGACTTTCGGCCGCCGAAGGTACCGTCGAAAGTGGCTGAGTTTCGGCTCTGGAGGGACTTTCGGCCACCGAACCTGCCGCCGAAAGTGCCCTGTTCAGCCTTCAATTACATGTTTTCTTTGATTGTTTTAAGCTGTTTTAGGGGGTTTTTAGGGAATGTTTCAGAGTCATGTTCATGTTTGTTTGGTACCTCATTTGAGTCCACCTGTGTAGGTT
This sequence comes from Manihot esculenta, assembly GCF_001659605.2. NCBI lineage: Eukaryota > Viridiplantae > Streptophyta > Magnoliopsida > Malpighiales > Euphorbiaceae > Manihot > Manihot esculenta. Next base: position 18,690,451 of record NC_035162.2, on the reverse strand, counting down.
CGGACCCGAGGAACCGATGATCCCAGCAGTGAGATAGCTGCTTCTGAGTCTTTTGAGCTTCAGCTAGAGGTGAGTGGAACTAAACCTTGTCTTAAAATAAATAAATCTTGAGCACGTCCATGCATTATGAATGCCATGAGATATATTAGGTTGTTTGCATTAGAATTCACGAATATGTTGCATTGCATAATATGATATTGTTGTGGATGAATATTGGATGATCCATTAGCCCTCGTATGGAATGACATGATATGTTAATGATACGGTATGGAAGTCCAGGAAGACCCATTCTACGTCCCTGGCACTATGTAAGAGAAAGTCAAGGAAGACCCATTCTACGTCCCTGGCACATTGGAATGTTATGATATGTTATGTAAGGGAAAGACCAGGACCCATTCTACGTTTTGGCACATTGGAATATGTTAAGGGCTATTGGTGACAAGTTCATCCTTAAGGTGAATTATTTGTGATGTGATGCATTTCATGAAAGCATGAAAATTAAATTGAATGTTTTATTATTCTGCTCACTGGGCTCTAGTAGCTCACCCCTCTCCCTTAACCCCCAGGTTTGCAGGTACATGATAGACCGGGTGGTCGTCAAGAGTAAAGGTCATGTTTTTGTAATAGCTAGATGTGGACATGAACATGATGTAATGTAAAAGTATAGTATAGAAATGTAATGTAAGGATGTTTATGGAAGTTTAGAATTGTGCTTGACCATGGTATGTTGTTAATCTCTTTTCAGTACATGATCTTAATTGTTTAATGATGTTTATGTAAACCAAGCTTAATGTATGTTATGTTACCTCACTGGAGTATTTGATGAGGACTCCAGTGTGAGGTTTTATGAATATGTATTGTGCATGCACAGGTTGAGCTTGGTAATGAATAAGAAAAGTTAAAATTTTTATGTAAATGGTTGATCATGTATGGGATTAAACAGGTATACAGATGTATGTTCAGGCTTGCTACGGGTTCCGGCAGCCTTACGCCGACCTGAATCCTAGCGCCGGTAGCGGTCCGGTTTTCGGGTCGTTATAGAGTGGTATCAGAGCCCTAGGGTCATATGGTTGGACCTAGAGTATGTCGGGCTCATAGAGGTTATAGAAGGTCAAGCACAATAGGAAAATCATGTCCACTAGGATAGGATGTGGAGTCGTGTCTTGAATGATGATGTGAAATGCCATGATATTATGCATGTGCATTGATGATATAATATGTATGTGATGCGGGTTCATGTGTTTCCACATGAACCATTTGATGCTAATGTTTTATGTGATGTGTGCTGTTTTTCAGTAAGCAAGATGAGAGGAACTCGTCGATTGGCAAGATTGACTGGAGTACCATCGGAGGATGAGGGCATGAGCGCCCGTCCTCCAGCATTGCCGAGGGCAATGTCTAGCAGGTCCCATGGAGAAAGAGCAGTAAGAGACCCTAGAAGGTCTTTGGACATGAGCAGAAGCAGATCAGTTAGAGGAACAGTTCAGGGAGGAATGTCAGAAGATGTGGGGGATGACATGGATATGGATCAGAGGAGGGATGGCAGTCTTGGAGTGAGCATGTCCGAAGAGGGCATGGGTGAGTCTCAGGGAGGCACTCAGGCCTCAAGATTTGTTCAGCCACCCCAATATCCACCTTTTTCATAGCATCCCGGGTATTCGATGGGAGGTACATCGGATTACCCTAGCTTTCACCCTTACCCTTCTCATATGCCATACCCACCTTTCTACCCACCATACCCACACTACCCTATGTACCCACCCCCATCCTTCTACCCAGGCACAGCAAACCCTACCCCAGGGGATGCTGCACCTCCTCCACCAACAACATAACCTAATGTCCCAGAAACCCAAGTACCTAAGCCTAGCTCATCTGGAGGGAGCAAGGTCAAGATGACCGATTACATGAAGCTGGGTGCTCCCTAGTATGAAACAGGGTGCTCCCCAGTATGAAACAGGTGATGACCCGTTCGAGTACCTCGGGAGGGTCAAGATGATTACAGATGAGATAGGAGCTGATGACAGTAGAGCCATTCAGATGGCTGGGTTCACGCTAAAATGCAAGAAGGCTTGTGAGTGGTTCAAGAACTATGTGAACCCGAGGTTGGATAGTCTTTCATGGGAGGAGTTTGCGAATGAGTTCGCAGGATGGGCTTTCCCTGATAGTTCAAGGGAATTGAAGATGATCGAATTTGAACAGTTGCGGCAGACGGAGGAGATGAGTGTAGATGAATACACAGATAGGTTCTTGGAGCTGTTGCCGTTTGCTGGGCAGAATCTGGACACAGATCCGAAGAAGTCAATGAGGTATATCATGAGGCTTCATTCCAGGTATTCCTCCTTGATCCAGTCAGCAGAGAGGGAGAGTTTTGATGCCATAGTGGATATGGCCAGGAGAATGGAGGCTAGTGCAATAATCGAAGGAAAGGTTAAACAGTCAGTGGCACAGTCTTCTGGTTCCAAGACCCCTAGTGGGGGCAAGTTAGATCCTTCTACTTTGAATGCAGCAGCTTCAGGCAGTAAGAGGTGGAGTAATACCACCAAGAAGTCAAAGAAGAATAAGTTATGGAACAAGATCAAGTCCGGTCTGGGTTTAGGGAGTGGCTCGAGCTCAGGTGCAGACAATGCAGTATGTAGGAAGTGTGGGAAGCTGCATAGGGGAGTATGTCTGATTGGGACGACAACCTGCTTCAGATGTGGGCAGGAGGGGCACATAGCACGGGAGTGCCCTAGAGCATATTTTGTGGCACAGTCCCAGCAGACGGGCTCTGGTAGTATGGCTCAGCCAGTAGCTCCAGCCATGACGCAGGCCAGTGGCAAAGGCAGAGGGAAAGGGGCAGCCTCTTCTTCAGGTTCCCGGGGTGAAGGTCCATCAGCACCAGCACGGATCTTCACCATGACACAGCAGAAGGCGAACACATCTAACACCGTGGTGGCAGGTAATCTCATCATTGGCTGTTCTGATGTGTATGCATTAATGGACCCGGTTGCATCCCATTCTTTAGTTTCTCCGAGAGCAGTCGAGAGGTTGGGTTTGATGATCTCTGGGTTAGAGTGTCCCCTCTGGGTCAGTGGACCCAAGTGTGACCCGTCTGTAGCAGAGTCAGTCTGCTAGTATAGTCCAGTTTTTATTGAGGGGAGATGCCTTTCAGCCGACCTTGTGGTTCTAGATTTGACGGATTTTGACGTCATTCTAGGGATGGATTGGCTATCTACCCATGGTGCTACCTTGGACTGCAGGGACAAGGTAGTCAAGTTCAGATGTCAGGATGGGTCAGAGGTTGTCTTCAGGGGAGACAGGAGGGGTATGCCTAGAGGTCTGATATCAGCCCTACAGGCTCGTAGGTTGCTTAGGAGGGGTTGTCAGGGTTTCTTAGCGCATGTGAGAGAGATCGACAGTCAGGTCAGGGAGCCCGCCTCAGTGCCAGTAGTCAGAGAGTTTTTAGACGTCTTTCCAGATGATCTTCCTGGACTACCACCTGCTAGGGAGATAGAGTTTGAAATTGAATTGATGCCTGGAACTAGACCGATCTCTATCCCTCCCTACAGGATGGCACCAGCAGAGCTGAAAGAGTTGAAAGAGCAGTTGCAAGAGCTGGTAGATAAGGGTTTCATCCGACCGAGTACCTCACCTTGGGGTGCTCCAGTGCTGTTTGTGAGGAAGAAGGATGGATCCCTCAGACTTTGTATCGACTACAGGCAGTTGAACAAAGTCACTACCAAGAACAAGTACCCGTTGTCTAGGATCGATGATCTATTCGACCAGCTAGCAGGAGCAAGTTGTTTCTCCAAGATATATATGATATCTGGGTACCATCAGTTAAGAATCAGAGATGCAGATGTGCCAAAGACAGCGTTCAGGACCAGATATGGGCACTATGAGTTCCTTGTGATGCCGTTCGGGTTAACCAATGCCCCTGCAACATTCATGGATCTCATGAACAGAGTTTTCAGCCAGTACCTGGATCACTTTGTTATTGTCTTCATCGATGATATCCTAGTGTATTCTAGAAATGCAGAGGAGCATGTCCATCATCTGAGGACAGTTTTGCAAACCTTAAGGGAACACGGCTTGTATGCCAAGTTCTCCAAGTGTGAGTTCTGGTTGAGGAGCATTTCATTCTTGGGGCATGTTGTGTCAGAAAATGGAATAGAAGTGGACCCCAAGAAGGTAGAAGCTATGGCTAACTGGCCTAGACCCACTACAGTGACAGAGATCAAGAGCTTCTTGGGTTTGGCAGGTTACTACAGGAGGTTCGTTCAGGACTTCTCGAAAATTGCAGCTCCTATGACCAGACTGACCAAGAAAAATCAGAAGTTCGTGTGGTCAGATCAATGTGAAGAGAGTTTCGAAGAGCTGAAGAAGATGTTAACGTCAGCACCGGTGTTAGCTCTGCCGACCAGTGATGAAGACTTTGCAGTGTATTGTGATGCGTCCCGTGTGGGACTCGGCTGTGTGCTGATGCAGAATGAAAGGGTGATTGCTTATGCTTCTAGACAGTTGAAGAAGCACGAGTTGAATTACCCTACACACGATCTAGAGATGGCAGCAGTGATCTTTGCACTCAAGTTGTGGAGGCATTACCTTTATGGGGTAAAATGTGAGATCTTCACCGATCATAAAAGCTTGCAGTACATCTTGAGTCAGAGAGAGTTGAATCTGAGGCAAAAAAGATGGGTAGAACTGCTCAGTGACTACGATTGCAAAATCCAGTACCATCCGGGTAAGGCGAATATTGTGGCAGATGCCCTTAGCCGGAAATCACTTGGCAGTCTATCTCATATATCAGCAGAGAGGAGACCGGTGGTGAGGGAGTTTTATAAGCTCATCGACGAAGGGTTACAATTAGAGTTGTCTGGTACAGGTGCTTTGATAGCTCAGATGATAGTGACACCCGTGTTTTTGGAACAGGTGGCGCAGAAACAGCATGAGGACCTCGAGTTAGTGAAGATTGCCGGGACTGTTCAGTCAGGCAAGAATGATGAGTTCAGATTCGACAGCAAAGGGATCCTCCGCTACGGGAGTAGGTTGTGTGTGCCAGATGACGTGGGTCTGAAGGGAGACATTATGAGAGAGGCTCATAATGCCAGATACAGTGTTCACCCTGGAGCCACCAAAATGTATCAAGATCTGAAAAGAGTTTATTGGTGGCCAGCTATGAAAAGAGAAGTGGCACAGTTTGTGTCAGCATGCGAAGTATGTCAGAGGGTGAAGCTGGAACATCAGAAGCCAGCTGGAATCCTTAACCCACTGCCGATTCTAGAATGGAAATGGGAGAACATAGCAATGGACTTCGTAGTGGGATTACCGGCAGCGTCCAATAGATTAGACTCCATATGGGTGATTGTGGACAGACTGACAAAATCTGCTCACTTCATCCCAGTCAGGAGTGGCTATTCTGTAGACAAGTTAGCGCAGGTGTTTGTTGATGAGATCGTCAGGTTGCATGGGGCTCCTGTTTCAATAGTGTCGGATAGGGGACCCCAGTTCACCTTCAGGTTTTGGCAGAGTCTGCAGAATGCCATGGGTACCAAGTTGGATTTTAGCACTGCTTTCCATCCTCAGACGGACGGACAGTCAGAGAGGACCATCCAAACTATCAAAGATATGCTCAGAATGTGTGTGCTAGATTTTGGCGGTTCTTGGAAGCAGCATCTACCTTTGGTGGAGTTTGCCTACATTAAAAGCTATCATGCTAGCATAGGGATGGCTCCATATGAAGCTTTGTATGGAAGGAAGTGTAGGTCACCTGTTTGCTGGGAAGAAGTTGGAGAAAGGGCCTTAGCAGGGCCTGAGCTAGTAGAGATCACCAGTAGGGTAGTGCCCATAATCAGAGAAAGGATCAGAACGGCTGTCAGTTGGCAGAAGAGTTATGCAGATATCCGCAGAAGGCAAGTTGTAATACCCCGCCTGTTCAGGCATCGGAATTCCTACCGTCCGGTGGAATCTCCGATGACGGACCTCTGTTGAGGGGTATGGAAGGGGTAAATAAAGGTTTTCTAAAATGTTTTTAAGAGTTTTATGATTGTAAAAGATTAAAATGATCTTGAAGTTTTAAAGGAAAGGAAATGAGTTTTGAAGGAGAAAGGACCAAGGAGATGTGTGCCAGGTTCGGCCGCCGAAGGTAAGTTCGGCCCCCGAACATGGTTTGGCTTCGGGAGTGCTTTAGGCCTCCGAAAGCTGAGTTGGAGCGAACCAGGGTTCGGCCGCCGAAGGCTGAGGTTCGGCCGCCGAACGTTGCCTGGTTTCGCTGCCCCCGAAGTTCTTTCCGGCCGCCGAAGTTGAGGCGGTTTACCAAGGATAAAGATCCCCTTGGTCGGCAAAATGGATAAGTTTTGGTCCTTTTGCATAGCCAAAGGTGAGATCATGATCCTCCTTGGATAATCTTCATGTTTCTTCAAATCTTTCAAGAATAAGTAAGTTTTAAATGAGTTTTATGTTAGTTTTGAAGGTTTTGAGCAAAAGAGTGAGTTTTGGAGACTTGGAGCTTGTGGTGCTTGAGTTCTCCATCCTTGCAAGCTAGGATCACACCAAACCTTGATCTTCAAGAGGTAAGGGCTGATCCTTACGTTTTAAAGAGTTTTAAGTAGGTTTTATGGAAGGAAAAAGGGTAGATGTGCATGGTTGAGCATAGTAGGGTTTATGGACCCATTATGCCTTTTGAGCCAAGTGAGTGGCTTTTGGGGTTTTGAGCTTGTTCCAAGCCCCTAAGTGTTAGTAAGAGTGGTTAAAGGCATGATTGAAAGGTTTGAGGGAAGTCTCATGGTTGAGATGCATGTTTAGGTTTAGTTGAGTTTTGAGGTGTTTATGTGCATATGAATGTTATGTGTTGAGCTTGTTATGTTTGTTGGGGTTTTAAGTTAGTTTTGGACCCCTTTGTGCATGTACTTGGGTATATGCTTGGTTATGAGAAGTGGCTTGCATGTTGGGGAAGTGTTTGGGGGAAGTTTGCATGAAGCAGGGCAAGTTTCTGTCCGCTGGGTAAAGTTAGGTTCGGCCGCCGAAGGAAGTTTCGGCCGCCGAACCCTGTGAGGAGGTGGTTTCGGCTGCCAAACCTTGCCCCCGGAAGTTTGGACTTTCGGCTCTGGAATGGACTTTCGGCCGCCGAAGGTGCCGCCGAAGGTTAGAGACTTTCGTCTCTGGAGTGTGTTTTGGCCCCCGAACCTTGCACCCGAAAGGGTTCGGCCGCCGAAAGTGGAGTTTCGGCCGCCGAAGGTTGGTGAGTTTCGTCTCTGGAGAGGACTTTCGGCCGCCGAACCTGCCGCCGAAAGTGCCTGCCCAGCCTTTTCTTGGGAGTTTCTTTGCATGCTTTTGGGATGTTTTAGAGGGGTTCTGGGGAGGTGTTCTAGAGTTATATTAGAGTTGTTTGGCACCTCATCTGAGTCCATCTGTGTAGGATCGGATCTGAGGAACCAAGGTGTCCAGCAGTCAGTAGTTGCCCCAGAGTCAGGAGTGTCAGCCAGAGGTGAGTAGAACTGAACTATGCATGTTTTAAAGTTAAAGTTATAATGTTATAAAGTTAATGCTTGTGTTGGCATAGTACATGCATCATGAATGTTATGAGCTATAGTAGGATGTATTGCATTAGTGTTCACGAAGTTGATACATTGCATTCTTTCTTGAAGATGCTGTGGATGGATATTGAGGGATCCAATAGCCCTTAGACCTTAGAATGACATGATAGGATATGCGATGAAATGAAAGAATAAGCTATGATATGCCATGTTATGTTATGATATGAATGAAGTCCAGGTGAAGGCACTGCCTCCTTGGCATATGCATGATAACAAGGGACCCAGTTGGACCTTAAGAAATCAGGTGGAAGGCACTGCCTCCCTGACTCAGCCAAGACTGAACAGGTAAGAGGCTCCGCCTCCTTGGGCAGTAAGGCTGAGAATGATGACCAGGTAAGAAAGGCGCCGCCTCCCTGGCATCCTTGGATCTAATGAGCTAAGCTATGTTAGAAATGTTGTTAGAAATAGAGGATAGGGGGCTATTGGAGACAATATCATCCTTGATGTGAAATGTTTGTGTTATGATGCATTCCATAAAAGCATGGTTGAGTGAATGAATAAATGAATGGTTTTTATATGGTTTCTACTCACTGGGCTCTTGTAGCTCACCCCTTTCCCTCACTCCCCAGTGTTGCAGGATCAGGATCAGGCTTGAGTAAGGGCAGTCAAGTCAGCCACGAGGAGTCAGAGTGGCTATGGTTTGTTCATAGCTTTATGTAATAGAGACATAGTGTGGACATGATGTATATAAAGGATGATGTAAATAAAGAGTAATATTGTATAGTAAAGTAATGATAGAGTTTATGTCATGTGTTATGTAATGAGTTAAAGGATAGAGTTGTGCTTGGCCTTAGTGGTTGGTTGAATCCCATGTTATACATGATCTTATGAGATAAATGTATTAAAGTTAAATGAGCTTAATGTATGATGATATGTTGGAGTAGCCTTTGAGGACTCCATTGTGCATGCACAGGTATTGACACAGTAACAGATCAGTATGCTCAGAATAGATCTGAGAAGTTTATAAGTTTACAGTTTTAATGAAAATGTGAATCATGTTTGGGATTTAACCGAGTAATAGAGTGCATGTTTGGCTTACTACGGGTCCCGGCGGCCTTAAGCCGATCTGGATCCTAGTGCCAGTGGCGGTTCGGGAAACCGGGCTGTTACAGTTGGTATCAGAGCATAGGACCTCAATAGTACGGTGTGTTGATGCGAAGTGCTCAGACACCGGAAAGAGGTTGTGATAGATGGTATAGAAAGGCAAGCACAATAAGAAAGATCAAGAGTCTAATCATGTCCACTAGGATAGGATGAGGAGTCCTGTCTTGTTTAATGATGTGAAATGCCATGTTGTATGCATGTGCATTGATGTTATGTTATGTATGTGTGGGTTCATGTGTTCTCACATGGATCGTTTGATGCTATTGTTTGATGTGCTGTGTGTTGTTTCTCAGGAAGCAGAATGCGAGGTACTCGTCGATCAGTGAGATTGACTGGAGTCCCACCTGAGAATGAGGGCATGGATGCCCGTCCGCCTACATTGCCTAGAGCAATGTCTAGAGAGATCAGTGGAGAGGGTGCATCGAGGGACCCGAGTAGAGCTATGGATGCAAGTATGGAAAGAGTAGAGAGGGCAGTTCAGGATAGAATGTCAGTGGATGCGATGGAGGACCAGAGGAGGGTTAGTAATCTGGGCATGGATATGTCAGGAGAGGATGTGGGAGAGTCACAAGGAGGCGTTCAGGCCTCGGGTTTTGCTTACCCGCCCCAATATCAGCCTCATCCTCAGAGTTCAGGGTATCCGATGGGTGCTACGTCGGAGTACTCTGGTTTTCACCCATATCCTAGTTTCATGCCCTATCCACCTGTCTATCCACCATACCCACCTTATCCTATGTATCCACCCCCGCCTTTCTATCCAAATCCAGCAAACCCTATCCCGGGGAATGCTGTACCTCCTCCACCACCAGCAGAACCAGTAGTCCCAGAAAGTCAAGTGCCTAAACCTAGCTCAGTTGAGGGAAGTAAGGTAAAGATGACGGATTATCTCAAGTTGGATGCCCCTAAGTTTGAAACAGGAGATGACCCGTTTGAGTATCTCAAAATGGTAAAGATGATAACCGATGAGCTAGGAGCTGATGAGAGTAGGGCTATTCAGATGGCCGGGTTTACTCTGAAGTGTAAGAAAGCTCGGGAATGGTTTAACCATTATGTAGGCCCGAGATTGGACAGGATGTCTTGGGAACAGTTTGCCAATGAGTTCGCAGGTTGGGCGTTTCCAGACAGCTCGAGGGAGCTGAAAGTTATAGAGTTTGAACAGCTAAGGCAGACGGAGGACGTGAGTGTGGAAAAGTACACGGACCGGTTTCTAGATCTGCTGCAGTATGTAGGACAAGCATATGATACAGATCAAAAGAAAGCAAAGAGGTATACTATGAGGCTTCACCCCAGGTATTCCTCCTTGATTATAGCAGCAGAAAAGGAGAGCTCCCACACGATTGTGGACGCAGCACGAAAGATGGAGGCTAGTGCCATCATTGAAGGATCAGTTAAGCCGCAGGTGGCACAATCTTCGGGTTTCAGAATCCCGGATGTGGGGGATGTTAATCCCGCCTCTCTCAGTGAGGCTATCAGGAAGGGCAAAAAGAAAGTCAGAGGCCTTAAAGGGTCGAAAAAGAAAGAGTTCTGGAATCGGATGCAGTCTGGTCTGGGAATAGGTGATGGATCGGGCTCTGGTTCGGTTAGCTCCAGATGTGTCAGGTGCGGTAGGCAGCACCGAGGAGTCTGTCTGATGGGGACAACAGCATGCTTTAGGTGCGGACAGGAGGGGCATATGGCACGTGAGTGTCCCACTGCGACCTTGCTAGCCCAGTCCCAGCAGGCAGTTTCAGGCAGAGCAGCTCCACCAGCCGTTCCATCTATAAGGCAGGGCAGTGGTCGAGGCGGAGGAAGGGGGATAGCTCCTTCTTCAGTAGGTTCCCGCGGAGAAGGTCCATCAGCGCCAGCGCGGATCTTCGCCATGACTCAGCAGGAGGTTCACACATCAGACCCGAGGAGATCAGGTAATCTCACTCTGATGTGTTCTGATGTGTATGTTTTGTGACCCCTGATGTTTCTCTTTCCCTTGTTTTAGATGAGAGCCATAGTGTACATGGGCTTGATAGCTTCTGGGTTAGAGTGTTCTCTTTGGGTTAGTGGACCCAAGTGTGATCCATCTGTGGCAGAGTCAGTCTGTCAGTCTAGTTCAGAGGTTAGGGAGAACAGATACCTTCCACCCACCTTGAGGTCCCTTGACTAGAGTGTCTGGACACCAGATGAGGGATGGATATGGTTTTCTCCTTGTGGTACTACCTTGCAGAGCAGAGCAGGTAGTTATATATAGAGAGTGAGATGGATCAGTGGTAGTCTAGAGCAGAGTCAGTATCAGGGATACCTAGAGGTTTGTTATCAGCCCTATAGGCTCGTGTTTGTGTTGGAAAGGGTGTCAGAGGGGTTTTGCTCTCGAGAGAGAGTGAGTATGCGGGTCAGGATAGGGAACCAGCCTCAGTGCCCGTAGATAGAAGAGGTTTCAGATGTTATCCCAGACGCAGTTCCAGGTTGACCGGCTGTTAGGGAAATAAAGGTTTAAAGAAAAAGGAAAGAATGGAAATGGATCAATCTCTAGTTCCCACAGCATGGTATCAGCATGTTAAGTGAGTTAAGGATCGAGCTTAGTTTAGAGTTGGTAGGCAAGGATTGTAGCTGACCTAGTACCTCACCCTGGAGGCATCCAGTGTGGTGATGGGAAAAGCAGGCTAGCTCCTTGAGACCCTGTGTCGACTATAGATAGTTGAACAGAGTCACTACCAAGAGCGTGTGTCGGTACCTTGGAATCGACGATCTATCTGGCCAGCAGGCGGAAGTCTGTTGGTAGTCAAAGATGGATCTGAGATTAGGTACGATCAGTTGAAGAATCAGCAAAGAGAAAGCGCTTTAGCCAGCATACAAGACCTATCATGGGTAGTCAGGTTCAGTTCGATGCCGGTTGGGCTAGTTGATGCCCCGCAACCTGTAAGAACCTGATGCAAGGAGTTACAAGCCAGCCTCAGTGCGCCCCAGAGCACAAAAAGAGTATGCCTAGTAGCTGTGACGGAATCTATCAGACAAAAGATATGGCGTGGACGCCCAGTTGTAAAGAAGAGTTCCAGTTATGAAGCTAGTCCCAAGGAAGCAAAAGGAAAAGAGAGTAAAGGTTGTCATCAAAGAGCACAGCGGGAGCTGCTGTGGTTCAGAGAATATGAAGCAATAAAGGTAAGTGTCCAAAGAAGAGTAATAGTAAGGGATAATGTGCTAAAGGGAAGACATAAGGAATTGATAAGAAGTGCTATGGCCTTGAGTTATAAGGAGAGTGATCTCTCATCTCTGAGTATAGTCCTAGAGTAGAAGGAAGAAGTATAAGCAAACAGAACCAAGAGTAAGAAAGGAGTTTAGTAAGATAAAGCAGAAGAAAAGTAAAGGTTAAGCTAGGAAAGAAAGGATCAGAGTGCGCAACAGAAGCTTGTGGAGTCCAAGGATAGGGTTGTGGGATGCTGAAGATGTTTTCAAAGAGAAGGGTGATTCTTTATGGTAAAGCCCAATTGGATTTCCATGTTCCTATGTTTTGGACGTTTGTGTCAGGTCCGAAGGTAGGTTCTTAAGGAACCAGAGGTGGAGATTGCAGGAAACCTCACCTATAGTCAGTTAGTGCGGATCATGGACACACAGGTCAGAAGGTAAAGGAACAAAGAGGTCCAGTGGTAGTCCAGTAAAATCACCTCAGTATGGAAAAGTATGTCTCGGACCGAGAGGTCAGGTTTCAGCAGTCCCTGTGTCTCTCTTTGGAGAGCGGTTTTAGGCTCCGCTTGTTTTGCTGTTGTTTGTTTGCATGTTGTTATAGTTGTGTTATGTATGTTCATGCATAGGTTACCCAAGGAACATTCGGGGACGAATGTTCTTAAGGGGGGGAGAATGTAATACCCCGCCTGTTCAGGCATCGGAATTCCTACCGTCCGGTGGAATCTCCGATGACGGACCTCTGTTGAGGGGTATGGAAGGGGTAAATAAAGGTTTTCTAAAATGTTTTTAAGAGTTTTATGATTGTAAAAGATTAAAATGATCTTGAAGTTTTAAAGGAAAGGAAATGAGTTTTGAAGGAGAAAGGACCAAGGAGATGTGTGCCAGGTTCGGCCGCCGAAGGTAAGTTCGGCCCCCGAACATGGTTTGGCTTCGGGAGTGCTTTAGGCCTCCGAAAGCTGAGTTGGAGCGAACCAGGGTTCGGCCGCCGAAGGCTGAGGTTCGGCCGCCGAACGTTGCCTGGTTTCGCTGCCCCCGAAGTTCTTTCCGGCCGCCGAAGTTGAGGCGGTTTACCAAGGATAAAGATCCCCTTGGTCGGCAAAATGGATAAGTTTTGGTCCTTTTGCATAGCCAAAGGTGAGATCATGATCCTCCTTGGATAATCTTCATGTTTCTTCAAATCTTTCAAGAATAAGTAAGTTTTAAATGAGTTTTATGTTAGTTTTGAAGGTTTTGAGCAAAAGAGTGAGTTTTGGAGACTTGGAGCTTGTGGTGCTTGAGTTCTCCATCCTTGCAAGCTAGGATCACACCAAACCTTGATCTTCAAGAGGTAAGGGCTGATCCTTACGTTTTAAAGAGTTTTAAGTAGGTTTTATGGAAGGAAAAAGGGTAGATGTGCATGGTTGAGCATAGTAGGGTTTATGGACCCATTATGCCTTTTGAGCCAAGTGAGTGGCTTTTGGGGTTTTGAGCTTGTTCCAAGCCCCTAAGTGTTAGTAAGAGTGGTTAAAGGCATGATTGAAAGGTTTGAGGGAAGTCTCATGGTTGAGATGCATGTTTAGGTTTAGTTGAGTTTTGAGGTGTTTATGTGCATATGAATGTTATGTGTTGAGCTTGTTATGTTTGTTGGGGTTTTAAGTTAGTTTTGGACCCCTTTGTGCATGTACTTGGGTATATGCTTGGTTATGAGAAGTGGCTTGCATGTTGGGGAAGTGTTTGGGGGAAGTTTGCATGAAGCAGGGCAAGTTTCTGTCCGCTGGGTAAAGTCAGGTTCGGCCGCCGAAGGAAGTTTCGGCCGCCGAACCCTGTGAGGAGGTGGTTTCGGCTGCCAAACCTTGCCCCCGGAAGTTTGGACTTTCGGCTCTGGAATGGACTTTCGGCCGCCGAAGGTGCCGCCGAAGGTTAGAGACTTTCGTCTCTGGAGTGTGTTTTGGCCCCCGAACCTTGCACCCGAAAGGGTTCGGCCGCCGAAAGTGGAGTTTCGGCCGCCGAAGGTTGGTGAGTTTCGTCTCTGGAGAGGACTTTCGGCCGCCGAACCTGCCGCCGAAAGTGCCTGCCCAGCCTTTTCTTGGGAGTTTCTTTGCATGCTTTTGGGATGTTTTAGAGGGGTTCTGGGGAGGTGTTCTAGAGTTATATTAGAGTTGTTTGGCACCTCATCTGAGTCCATCTGTGTAGGATCGGATCTGAGGAACCAAGGTGTCCAGCAGTCAGTAGTTGCCCCAGAGTCAGGAGTGTCAGCCAGAGGTGAGTAGAACTGAACTATGCATGTTTTAAAGTTAAAGTTATAATGTTATAAAGTTAATGCTTGTGTTGGCATAGTACATGCATCATGAATGTTATGAGCTATAGTAGGATGTATTGCATTAGTGTTCACGAAGTTGATACATTGCATTCTTTCTTGAAGATGCTGTGGATGGATATTGAGGGATCCAATAGCCCTTAGACCTTAGAATGACATGATAGGATATGCGATGAAATGAAAGAATAAGCTATGATATGCCATGTTATGTTATGATATGAATGAAGTCCAGGTGAAGGCACTGCCTCCTTGGCATATGCATGATAACAAGGGACCCAGTTGGACCTTAAGAAATCAGGTGGAAGGCACTGCCTCCCTGACTCAGCCAAGACTGAACAGGTAAGAGGCTCCGCCTCCTTGGGCAGTAAGGCTGAGAATGATGACCAGGTAAGAAAGGCGCCGCCTCCCTGGCATCCTTGGATCTAATGAGCTAAGCTATGTTAGAAATGTTGTTAGAAATAGAGGATAGGGGGCTATTGGAGACAATATCATCCTTGATGTGAAATGTTTGTGTTATGATGCATTCCATAAAAGCATGGTTGAGTGAATGAATAAATGAATGGTTTTTATATGGTTTCTACTCACTGGGCTCTTGTAGCTCACCCCTTTCCCTCACTCCCCAGTGTTGCAGGATCAGGATCAGGCTTGAGTAAGGGCAGTCAAGTCAGCCACGAGGAGTCAGAGTGGCTATGGTTTGTTCATAGCTTTATGTAATAGAGACATAGTGTGGACATGATGTATATAAAGGATGATGTAAATAAAGAGTAATATTGTATAGTAAAGTAATGATAGAGTTTATGTCATGTGTTATGTAATGAGTTAAAGGATAGAGTTGTGCTTGGCCTTAGTGGTTGGTTGAATCCCATGTTATACATGATCTTATGAGATAAATGTATTAAAGTTAAATGAGCTTAATGTATGATGATATGTTGGAGTAGCCTTTGAGGACTCCATTGTGCATGCACAGGTATTGACACAGTAACAGATCAGTATGCTCAGAATAGATCTGAGAAGTTTATAAGTTTACAGTTTTAATGAAAATGTGAATCATGTTTGGGATTTAACCGAGTAATAGAGTGCATGTTTGGCTTACTACGGGTCCCGGCGGCCTTAAGCCGATCTGGATCCTAGTGCCAGTGGCGGTTCGGGAAACCGGGCTGTTACACAAGTAGAGTTTCAGGAGGGGGATTTGGTATTGCTCAAGGTGTCTCCTATGAAGGGGGTGATTCGGTTTGGAAAGAAAGGTAAGCTAGCTCCGCGATACATCGGACCCTTCGAGATCTTGCAAAAGGTTGGGAGTGTGTCGTACAAGCTGGACTTGCCTGCATCAATGAAGAGAATCCATCCGGTTTTCCATGTTTCCATGTTACGGAAGTTTGTGTCGGATCCGGGCAAGGTTCTTAGTGAGCCAGATGTTGAGATCTCAGAGGATCTCTCTTATGTTGAGCAGCCAGTACAGATTCTTGACACTCAGATCAGAAAGTTAAGGAACAAGGAAATCCCGATGGTGAAAGTCCTTTGGAATCACCACAACATAGAAGAATGCACGTGGAAGACACAGGAGTCTATGCTCCAGCAATATCCTCATCTCTTTTAAGGTGAATGTTATGTGTTTTGTATGTATGTTATTTTTTATGCTATGCATGTGTTGTTGGTGAACATTCGGGGACGAATGTTCTTAAGAGGGGAAGAATGTAATACCCGGCTAGACTATGGTATCGGAATTCCTACCGTCCGGTGGAATCTCAGATGTCGGAGATCTCTAAAAGGGTAAAATCATATTTTATAAAATGTTTTAATGTATTTTATGGCTTTAAGTAAGAAAGAAAATGAATTTTGAATGAAAAAGACCATGGAGGCAGTTTCCAGGTTCGGCCGCCGAATCTCAAGTTCGGCCGTCGAACGTGGGATAGTTTAGGGGCCAAGTTAGGCTTCTGAAAGTGGCCCAAGTTCGGCCGCCGAACCTCATGTTCGGCCGCCGAACTTGCATGAGTTTTGGAGGCACTTTCAGCTTCCGAAGGTTTGCCTGGCCAGCCCCTATAAGAGACCCCACGACCGAAACGGGCGAGTTTTCTCCTCTATTTCGGCCAACGGTGAGTTCATGCTCTCCCATGGTAGATTTTTAATGTTTTTCCTCAGATCTTACAAGTTTTGATGAGTTTTATCTTGGTTTGAAGACTTTTTGAGAAAAAGAGCAAGTTTTGAAGCTTGGAGACCCAAGGAACGGAATTTCCTCCATTTCCGAGCTTGGATCGTCTTCCCTCTCGATTTTCAAGAGGTAAGCGTAGATCCACTCTCCTTATACGTTTTAAACAAGTTTTATAGAAGTTTATGGGGGTAGAAATGCATGTTTAGGCTTTGTTGAGTTTTTGAGCAATGTGGGTTGCCTATGCATGTTTGATATGTTTTAGTTGGGGTTTAGGATAGTTTGAAGCCCCTAAATGCGTGTTGGTATGTGTATGCATGTTGTAGAGTAGTTTTATGCATGTTTGAATGGTTTGGAGGCAAGTGTGCTTGAGTGAGGCTTGGGTTCTGCCTGCTGGAGAACCCAGGTTCGGCAGCCGAAGGCACTTTCGGCTGCCGAACCTGCCTGTGGAGGCATGCTTTCGGCAGCCGAACCCTACCCCCGAAAGTGGACTTTCGGCTCTAGAGGGGACTTTCGGCCGCCGAAGGTGCCGCCGAACATGCATGAGTTTCGTCTCTGGAAGGGACTTTCGGCCGCCGAACCTGCCGCCGAAAGTGCCCTGTTCAACCTTCCATTGCATGTTTTGTTTGATTGTTTTAAGTTGTTTTAGGGGGTTTTGGGGAATGTTTCAGAGTAATATTCATGTTTGTTTGGTACCTCATTTGAGTCCACCTGTGTAGGTTTGGACCCGAGGAACCGAGGACCCCAGCAGTGAGATAGCTGCTTCTGAGTCTTTTGAGCTTCAGCTAGAGATGAGTGGAACTAAACCTTGTCTTAAAATAAATAAATCTTGAGCACGTCCATGCATCATGAATGCCATGAGATATATTAGGTTGTTTGCATTAGAATTCACGAATATGTTGCATTGCATAATATGATGTTGTTGTGGATGAATATTGGATGATCCATTAGCCCTCGTATGGAATGACATGATATGTTAATGATACGGTATGGAAGTCCAAGAAGACCCATTCTACGTCCCTGGCACTATGTAAGAGAAAGTCCAGGAAGACCCATTCTACGTCTCTGGCACATTGGAATGTTATGATATGTTATGTAAGGGAAAGACCAGGACCCATTCTACGTTCTGGCACATTGGAATATGTTGAGGGCTATTGGTGACAAGTTCATCCTTAAGGTGAATTGTTTGTGATGTGATGCATTTCATGAAAGCATGAAAATTAAATTGAATGTTTTATTATTCTGCTCACTGGGCTCTAGTAGCTCACCCCTCTCCCTTAACCCCCAGGTTTGCAGGTACAGGATAGACCGGGTGGTCGTCAAGAGTAAAGGTCATGTGTTTTGTAATAGCTAGATGTGGACATGAACATTATGTAATGTAAAAGTATAGTATAGAAATGTAATGTAAGGATGTTTATGGAAGTTTAGAATTGTGCTTGACCATAGTATGTTGTTAATCCCTTTTGAGTACATGATCTTAATTGTTTAATGATGTTTATGTAAACTAAGCTTAATGTATATTATGTTACCTCACTGGAGTATTTGATGAGGACTCCAGTGTGAGTTTTTATGAATATGTATCGTGCATGCACAGGTTGAACTTGGTAATGAATAAGAAAAGTTAAAATTTTTATGTAAATGGTTGATCATGTATGGGATTAAACAGGTATACAGATGTATGTTCAGGCTTGCTACGGGTTCCGGCGGCCTTACGCCGACCTGAATCCTAGCGCCGGTAGCGGTCTGGTTTCCGGATCGTTACAGTGGTGGGGTTACCGGCAACGTCTAACAGATTGGACTCCATATGGGTGATTGTGGACAGACTGACAAAATCTGCTCACTTCATCCCTGTTAGGAGTGGCTACTCTGTGGATAAATTGGCGCAGGTGTTTGTTGATGAGGTTGTCAGGTTGCATGGGGCTCCTGTTTCAATAGTGTCTGATAGAGGACTCCAGTTCACCTCCAGGTTTTGGCGGAGTCTGCAGAATGCTATGGGTACCAGGTTAGATTTTAGCACTGCTTTCCATCCTCAAACGGACGGACAATCAGAGAGGACCATCCAGACAATAGAAGATATGCTCAGAATGTGTGTGCTAGATTTTGGCGGTTCTTGGAGGCAGCATCTACCTCTGGTGGAGTTTGCCTACAATAACAGCTATCATGCTAGCATAGGGATGGCCCCATATGAAGTTTTGTATGAAAGAAAGTACAGGTCACCTGTCTGCTGGGAAGAAGTTAGAGAGAGGTCCTTAGCAGGGCCTGAGTTAGTGGAGATAACCAGCAGAGTGGTGCCCATAATCAGAGAGAGAATCAGAACAGCTGTAAGCAGGCAGAAGAGTTATGCAGATATCCGCAGAAGACAAGTAGAGTTTCAGGAGGGGGATTTGGTATTGCTCAAGGTGTCTCTTTTGAAAGGGATGATTCGGTTTGGGAAGAAAAGTAAGCTAGCTCCGCGGTACATCGGACCCTTTGATAGAGCATAAATTAGCCCATATTATCATGATGTTCTTGATGTCTATTTATATCTTTTCTACCTAATTTTGTGGTTTTTAATCATGTTTTGCAGATATTAGGTGAAAAGGGACATTCAAGAGAAAATGCTCTTAAAACTGCTCAAAAGTGCCAAATCTGGAAAAGCCACCTTCGGCGGCCGAAAACCTAGTCTAGAGACGAAACTGCCCCACCTTCGGCGGCACCTTCGACCGCCGAACCTTCATTCCAGAGCCGAAAGTCCCCTTCCGCAAGGAACTTTAGGCAGCCGAAAATGCATTCAAATCTCCTCCTTCCTTATTCAAGAAGCCATATCCCAAGTTGTCATATTTGAGGAGCCAAATAAGGAAAGTATCTTGATATCCAAATCTTCAAGATTCACATTTAATTATTGGATCTCAAAGATCTAGATCATTAAGTGAGCCAAATCCAAAGATCACAAGTTTCCCACTTCATTCAAGTTTCCAAAGAAGGCTCCACCTTCCTTATTAGTGCATGGTCAATCTCTTGAACTTAATGTACAGCATCTTGAGGATCTTGGACAGCTATGAAAAGACCAAAGTGCCCCCACTTGCCTCCCATCACATGTGACTCGTTTTTGCCTTCACTCATGCACAACCAAGGCACATGCAACACCAAAGGCACTTTGGACAGCCTCCAAAGGACTCATGGACTGCCACCAAACCCTAAGGAGCCTCTCAAGACATATTTAAAGGCTTCAAGAAGACAAGGAAAGAAGATTTTGTCACACACAAATTCTCCAAGACTCTCCACTTTGATTCTTCATCTTCTTTCTTTTCTTTTCTTTTATTTTCTGTTTTGGTTCAGCCATGAGTGGCTAAAACCCCTCTATCTAGTTGAGGATTGGTTGAAACTAAGGTTGTTTAAAAGGTTGTGAGATCTGAACAGAAAGTTTTGTCTTTGATTTGATTGATATTCATACAATTGATTCTTGAATTCCATAATTGCTTTGTTGTTTTGATCAAATTGGCCACTTGATTCTTGATTGCAAGGTAATTGATTGTTGGATTAGGGTGTTTTTAGTCCGTAATTGCTGGAAATATTCTGTCCATAGAACACTTGGTGTAAAAACCAAGAATTGTATGATCTAACAACATCTCATGCTGTAATACCCGGCTAGACTCCGGTATCGGAATTCCTACCGTCCGGTGGAATCTCGGATGTCGAAAACCTCTAGAAGGGTAAAACCATGTTTTATGAAATGTTTTTAATGTATTTCATGTTTTTAAGTGAAAAGGAAAATGAGTTTTGAATGAAAAAGGCCAAGGAGGTTTTACCAGGTTCGGCCGCCGAAAGTTAAGTTCGGCCGCCGAACATGGATAGGTTTTGGGGAGCGCCTTTGGCCCCCGAAAACCTTGGTTGAAAGACTCAAGGTTCGGCCGCCGAACCTCATGTTCGGCCGCCGAACCTCATGTTCGGCCGCCGAACATGCATGAGATGTGGGGGCACGTTAGGCCGCCGAAAGGTGGCAGAACCAGCCCTATAAGAGGCCCCGTGACCGAAACAGGCGAGGTTTTCTCTCCCATTTCGGCCGACGGTGAGCTCTAGCCCTCCATTGGTCATTTTAAGTGTTTTCCCTCAGATCTTTCAGATTTTAACAAGTTACATCTTGTTTTTGAAGAGTTTTGAAGTTTTGAGCAAGTTTGGAAGCTTGGAGACCAAAGAGTGGATTTCTCCCTACCTCCAAGCTAGGATCGTGTTTCCTCTCGATCTTCAAGAGGTAAGCTTAGATCCAAACTCTCTTGCATGTTTTAAGAAAGTTTTAAGTAGATCTATGGGGTAGAAATGCATGAGTAGGCTTGATGAGTTTTATGCAAAGTTTATGGGTTTAATGTGCATGTTCTTGAGCAATGTGGCTTGCTTGTGTGTTGTAGTTGGGGTTTGAGTTGTTTGAGGCCCCTAGGAGCTTGTATGCTTGAGTATGCATGTTGTAGAATAGGTTTTATGCATGTTGGTTGTGTAGGGGGTTGAAATGGGCAAGAGGAACCAAGTTTCTGCCCTTTGGCAGAAACCAGGTTCGACAGCCGAAGGGACTTTCGGCCGCCGAACCAGCTTGGGAGGCAGCTTTAGGCTGCCGAAGCCTGCCCCCGAAAGTTTGAGTTTCGGCTCTGTCCGAGACTTTCGGCCGCCGAAGGTGCCGCCGAACATGCATGAGTTTCGCCTCTGTCTGGGAGTTTCGGCCGCCGAAGGTGCCGCCGAACCTGCCTGACTTTCGGCTCTGGAGGGACTTTCGGCCGCCGAAGGTGCCGCCGAAAGTGCCCTGTCCAGCCTTTTCTTGCATGTTTTCTATGGATGTTCTAGGGTGTTTTAAGTAGGTTTTTGGGGGTATGTTTAGAGTTATGTTCATATTTGTTTGGTACCTCATTTGAGTCCACCTGTG
The DNA here is from genome assembly GCF_001659605.2 of Manihot esculenta. NCBI lineage: Eukaryota > Viridiplantae > Streptophyta > Magnoliopsida > Malpighiales > Euphorbiaceae > Manihot > Manihot esculenta. The sequence goes on along the minus strand of NC_035162.2, from coordinate 18,669,287 downwards.
TAGGTTCGGACCCGAGGAACCGAGACCCCCGGCAGTGAGTTAGCTGCCTCAGAGTTTGTTAAAGCTTCAGTTATAAGGTGAGTGGAATTAACTCTCTAAGTTTTAATGAAATGAAAAGTAATCATAAAGCATTGCTCATGCATCACAAATGCCATGCAATATCTTAGGATGTTTGAATTAGAGTTCACGAATATGCTGCATTGCATAATTTGATGTTGATGTGGATGGTTGTTGGATGATCCTTAGTCCTCGATATGTTATGATGTTATGAGATATGGTATGGAAGTCCAGGTTGACCCATTCTACGTCCCTGGCACTAAGAAAGAGAAAGACCGGTTGACCCATTCTACGTCCCGGCACATTGGTAATGTTATGTTATGTTATGTAAGAGAAAGACCGGTTGACCCATTCTACGTCCCGGCACTTTGGAGATGTAGAGGACTCTTGGTGACAATACCATCCTTGATGTGATTAGCTGTGATGTGTTGCATTTCATGAAAGCATGAATAAGAAAAAGAAAAAAGAAATAAAATAAAATGAATAAATAAGTAAATAATATGATGAAACAAAATAAAATGAAATAAATAATAATAATAATAAGAAGAAAAAATAAAATGAAATAATAAAATAAAATGCTTTCTTTATTCTGCTCATTGGGCTTTATAGCTCACCCCCTCTCCCCTAACCCCAGGCTTGCAGGTACGGGCTAGATCAGGAGTCCGAGAAGAGTAAAGTATGTTTTTATGTAATAGTTAGCTTGTGGATATGATTTTGGTTATGTAATAATGTTTATGATGTTAGAAGTGTGCTTGACCATAGAATGCTGTAATCCCTTGTAATCGCATGATCCTAGTTTTTAATGATGTTTATGTAAACCAGCTCAACGCATGTTATGTCCCCCTTGGGGAGTTGAGGAGATCCTAAAAAGGATCAATGTTTATGTTATGTTATGCATGCACAGGTTGAGTGGGTGTATGAGAAAGTAAATGAATGAATGAATGAAAGAAAGAAAAGTTTTAATTTTTATGTATGTTTTGGATCATGTATGGGATTAAACAGGTTCACAGGATGTATGTTTGGCTTGCTACGGGTTCCGGCGGCCTTAAGCCGACCTGAATCCTAGCGCCGGTAGCGGTCCGATTTTCGGGTCGTTACAGAGTGGTATCAGAGCCCTAGGTTCATATGGTCGGACCTAGAGTGTCGGGCTCATAGATGTTATAGAAGGTCAAGCACAATAGGAAAATCATGTCCACTAGGATAGGATGTAGAGTCCTGTCTAGAATGAAAGTATGAATGCCATGAGATATGCTATGAATGTGATATGTATGTGATGTGGGTTCATGTGTTTCCACATGAACCATTTGATGCTAATGATGTGCTATGTGTGCTGTTTTTCAGTAAACAGAATGCGAGGAACTCGTCGATCGGCTAGATTGACTGGAGTACCACCGGAGGATGAGGGCATGAGCGCCCGTCCTCCAGCATTGCCTAGGGCAATGTCAAGCAGGTCCAGCAGGGACAGAGCAGTGAGAAACCCTAGAAGGTCTTTGGACCTGGGTAGAAGCAGATCAGTGAGAGGAACAGTGCAAGGGGAACGGTCACAGGATGTGGGAGAAGAGATGGATGTGGATCAGAGGAGGGATGGTAGTCTTGGTGTGAGCATGTCCGAGGAGGGCATGGGTGAGTCTCAGGGAGGCACTCAGGCCTCGGGGTTTGTTCAACCACCCCAATACCCACCTTTTTCACCATACCCCGGGTATTCGATGGAAAGTGCATCGGGTTACCCCAGCTTTAATCCTTACCCTTCTCAAATGCCATACCCACCTTTCTACCCACAGTATCCACAGTACCCCATGTACCCACCTCCATCTTTCTATCCAGGCACAGCAAACCCTACCCCAGGGGATGCTGCACATCCACCACCACCAGTAGTTCCAGAAACCCAAGTACCTCAACCTACCTCATCTGGAGGGAGCAAGGTCAAGATGACCGATTACATGAAGTTGGGTGCTCCCCAGTATGAAACAGGTGATGACCCGTTTGTGTATCTTAAGAGGGTCAAGGTAACAACAGATGAGATAGGAGCTGATGACAGCAGAGCCATTCAGATGGCTGGTTTCACCCTGAAATGCAAAAAGGCCCGTGAGTGGTTCAAGGGCTATGTGAAGCCGAAGGTGGATAGTCTTTCATGGGAGGAGTTTGCGAATGAGTTCGCAGGATGGGCTTTCCCTGACAGTTCCAGGGAGCAGAAGATGATTGAGTTTGAGCAGCTGAGGCAGACGGATGAGATGGGTGTCGATGAGTACACCGACAGGTTCTTAGAGTTGTTACCGTTTGCTGGGCAGAATCTGGACACGGATCAGAAGAAGTCAAGGAGGTATATCATGAGGCTCCATTCCAGGTATTCCTCCTTGATTCAGTCAGCTGAGAGAGAAAGTTTCCATGCCATTGTAGACATGGCCCGGAGAATGGAGGCTAGTGCGATCATCGAGGGGAAAGTTAAGCAATCAATAGCACAGCCTTCTGGTTCCAAGACCCCAGGTGGGGGAAGGTTAGACCCTTCATCTTTGAATTCTGGCAGTAAGAAGTGGAGTAGTACCTCGAGGAAGCCGAAGAAGAACAAGTTCTGGAGCAAGATCAAGTCAGGTCTGGGATTAGGTAGTGGCTCAAGCTCTGGTGCAGACAATGCAGTTTGTGCAAGGTGTGGTAAGCTACACAGGGGGATATGCCGGTTTGGGACGACAGCCTGCTACAGGTGTGGGCAAGAGGGACACATGTCTTGGGAGTGTCCTAGAGCAGTTCCTACGGCACAGCCCCAGCCGACAGCTTCGGGTAGTGTAGCACAGCCAGCAGCTTCAGCCGCAACACAGGCTAGTGGCAGAGGCCGAGGGAGAGGGTCAGCCTCTTCTTCAACAGGTTACAGAGGAGAAGGCCCGTCAGCTCCAGCACGGATCTTCACGATGACACAGCAGGAGGCAAATGCATCAAACACCGTGGTGTCAGGTAATATCATCATTGGTTGTTCAGATGTTTATGCCTTAATGGACCCGGGTGCATCCCATTCTTTTGTTTCTCCGAGAGCAGTCGAGAGGATGGGTTTGATGGTCTCTGGGTTAGAGTGTCCCCTATGGGTTAGTGGACCCAAATGTGACCCGTCAATGGCAGAGTCAGTCTGCCAGTACAGTCCAGTTTTTATAGAGGGAAGGTGCCTATCCGCCGACCTTGTGGTTCTAGATTTGACAGATTTTGACGTCATTCTAGGGATGGATTGGCTATCTACCCATGGTGCTACCTTGGATTGCAGAGACAAGGTAGTTAAGTTCAGATGTCAGGATGGGTCAGAGGTTGTCTTTAGAGGAGACAGGGGGAGCACACCTAGAGGTTTGATATCAGCCCTACAGGCTCGTAGGCTGCTTAGGAGGGATTGTCAGGGCTATCTAGCTCATGTGAGAGAGCTAGACGGTAATGTCAGAGAGCCAGCCTCAGTGCCTGTGGTCAGAGAGTTCTTAGATGTCTTCCCAGACGAGTTACCAGGTTTACCGCCTCCTAGGGAGATAGAGTTCGAGATAGAATTGATGCCAGGAACCAGACCGATCTCTATCCCTCCCTACAGGATGGCGCCAGCAGAGTTGAAGGAGCTTAAAGAACAGTTGCAAGAGTTGGTAGAAAAGGGTTTCATCCGACCGAGTGCCTCACCTTGGGGTGCTCCAGTGCTTTTTGTGAGAAAGAAGGATGGATCCCTCAGGCTTTGTATTGACTACAGACAGTTGAACAAAGTCACTACCAAGAACAAGTACCCGTTGCCAAGGATCGATGATCTATTCGACCAGCTAGCAGGAGCAGGTTGTTTCTCTAAAATAGATCTGAGATCTGGGTACCATCAGCTGAGGATCAGAGATGAAGATGTGCCAAAGACAGCTTTCAGGACCAGATATGGGCATTATGAGTTCCTAGTGATGCCGTTCGGGTTAACAAACTCCCCTGCAGCATTCATGGATCTCATGAACAGAGTGTTTAACCAGTACCTGGATCACTTCGTTATCGTCTTCATTGATGATATCTTAGTGTATTCCAGAAATGCAGAAGAGCATGCCCATCATCTGAGGACGGTTTTGCAAACCTTGAGGGAACACGGCTTGTATGCCAAGTTCTCCAAGTGTGAGTTCTGGTTAAGGAGCATTTCATTCTTGGGGCATGTTGTGACAGAGAATGGTATTGAGGTAGACCCCAAGAAGGTAGAGGCTGTGGCTAACTGGCCTAGACCCACTACAGTGACAGAGATCAAGAGTTTTCTGGGTTTGGCAGGGTACTACAGGAGGTTCGTTCAGGACTTCTCCAAAATTGCCGCTCCTATGACCAGGTTGACCAAAAAGAATCAGAAGTTTTTATGGTCAGATCAGTGTGAAGAGAGCTTTGAGGAGCTAAAGAAGAGGTTGACATCAGTACCGGTGTTGGCTTTGCCGACTAGTGAGGAAGACTTCACCGTATTCTGTGATGCGTCCCGTGTGGGACTGGGCTGTGTGCTGATGCAGAGTGAAAGGGTGATCGCTTATGCTTCTAGGCAGCTGAAGAAGCACGAGCTGAATTACCCTACACACGATCTAGAGATGGCAGCTGTGATCTTTGCACTCAAGATGTGGAGGCATTACCTTTATGGGGTAAAATGTGAGATCTTCACAGATCATAAGAGCCTGCAGTACATCCTGAGTCAGAGGGAGTTGAACTTGAGACAGAGAAAATGGGTAGAACTGCTTAGTGACTATGATTGCAAAATCCAGTATCATCCGGGAAAGGCTAATGTTGTAGCTGATGCCTTAAGCCGGAAATCACTTGGCAGTCTATCCCACATCACAGCAGAGCGAAGACCAGTAGTGAAGGAGTTCTACAAGCTTATGAATGAGGGGCTACAGTTAGAGTTGTCTGGTACAGGTGCCTTGATAGCTCAGATGAAAGTGACACCCGTGTTTCTGGAGCAGGTGGCTCAGAAACAGCATGAGGACCCTGAGTTAGTAAAGATTGCCAGGACTGTTCAGTCAGGCAAGAATGGTGAGTTCAGGTTCGATAACAAAGGGATCCTCCGCTATGGGAGCAGATTATGTGTACCGGATGACATCAGTTTGAAAGGAGACATTATGAGAGAGGCTCATAGTGCCAGATACAGTATTCACCCTAGAGCCACCAAGATGTACCAAGATCTGAAAAGAGTTTATTGGTGGCCAGCTATGAAGAGAGAAGTGGCACAGTTCGTGTCAGCCTGCGAGGTATGTCAGAGGGTGAAGCTGGAACATCAGAAGCCGGCTGGAATGTTGAACCCACTGCCGATTCCAGAATGGAAATGGGAGAATGTTGCTATGGACTTTGTAGTGGGGTTACCGGCGACGTCCAACAGACTAGACTCCATATGGGTGATAGTGGACAGACTCACCAAATCTGCTCATTTCATCCCTGTCAGGAGCAACTATTCTGTGGACAAGTTGGCGCTGGTGTATGTTGAAGAGGTTGTCAGGTTGCATGGGGCTCCTGTTTCTATAGTGTCTGATAGAGGGCCCCAGTTCACCTCCAGGTTTTGGCGGAGTCTGCAGAATGCTATGGGTACCAGGTTGGATTTTAGCACGGCTTTCCATCCTCAGACGGACGGACAGTCAGAGAGGACCATCCAGACAATAGAGGATATGCTCAGAATGTGTGTGCTAGATTTTGGCGGTTCTTGGAAGCAACATCTACCTCTGGTGGAGTTTGCCTACAATAACAGCTATCATGCTAGCATAGGGATGGCTCCATATGAAGCTTTGTATGGAAGGAAGTGCAGGTCACCTGTTTGCTGGGAAGAAGTTGGGGAAAGGGCCTTGGCAGGGCCCGAGCTAGTAGAAATCACCAGCAGGGTGCTGCCCATAATCAGAGAAAAAATCAGAACTGCTTCAAGCAGGCAGAAGAGTTATGCAGATATCCGTAGAAGGCAGATAGAGTTTCAGGAAGGGGATTTGGTATTGCTCAAAGTGTCTCCTATGAGAGGGGTGATTCGGTTTGGAAAGAAGGGTAAGCTAGCTCCGCGGTACATTGGACCCTTCGAGATCTTGCAAAAGATCGGGGGTGTGTCGTATAAGCTGGACTTGCCTGCATCAATGAAGAGAATCCATCCGGTTTTCCATGTTTCCATGTTACGAAAGTTTGTGTCAGATCCGGGCAAGGTTCTTAGTGAGCCTGATGTAGAGATCCAAGAGGATCTCAGTTATGTTGAGCAGCCAGTGCGGATTCTTGACACTCAGATCAGAAAGTTGAGGAACAAGGAAATCCCGATGGTGAAAGTCCTTTGGAATCACCACAACATCGAGGAATGTACGTGGGAGACACGGGAGTCCATGCTCCAGCAGTATCCTCATCTCTTTTGAAGTAAGTGTTATGTGTTATGTATGTTTATGTTTGGTGAACATTCGGGGACGAATGTTCTTAAGGGGGGAAGAATGTAATACCCGGCTAGACTCCGGTATCGAAATTCCTACCGTCCGGTGGAATCTCGGATGTCGGAAACCTCTAGAAGGGTAAAACCATGTTTTATGAAATGTTTTTAATGTATTTCATGTTTTTAAGTGAAAAGGAAAATGAGTTTTGAATGAAAAAGGCCAAGGAGGTTTTACCAGGTTCGGCCGCCGAAAGTTAAGTTCGGCCGCCGAACATGGATAGGTTTTGGGGAGCGCCTTTGGCCCCCGAAAACCTTGGTTGAAAGACTCAAGGTTCGGCCGTCGAACCTCATGTTCGGCCGCCGAACATGCATGAGATGTGGGGGCACGTTAGGCCGCCGAAAGGTGGCAGAACCAGCCCTATAAGAGGCCCCGTGACCGAAACAGGCGAGGTTTTCTCTCCCATTTCGGCCGACGGTGAGCTCTAGCCCTCCCTTGGTCATTTTAAGTGTTTTCCCTCAGATCTTTCAGATTTTAACAAGTTACATCTTGTTTTTGAAGAGTTTTGAAGTTTTGAGCAAGTTTGGAAGCTTGGAGACCAAAGAGTGGATTTCTCCCTACCTCCAAGCTAGGATCGTGTTTCCTCTCGATCTTCAAGAGGTAAGCTTAGATCCAACCTCTCTTGCATGTTTTAAGAAAGTTTTAAGTAGATCTATGGGGTAGAAATGCATGAGTAGGCTTGATGAGTTTTATGCAAAGTTTATGGGTTTAATGTGCATGTTCTTGAGCAATGTGGCTTGCTTGTGTGTTGTAGTTGGGGTTTGAGTTGTTTGAGGCCCCTAGGAGCTTGTATGCTTGAGTATGCATGTTGTAGAATAGGTTTTATGCATGTTGGTTGTGTAGGGGGTTGAAATGGGCAAGAGGAACCAAGTTTCTGCCCTTTGGCAGAAACCAGGTTCGGCAGCCGAAGGGACTTTCGGCCGCCGAACCAGCTTGGGAGGCAGCTTTAGGCTGCCGAAGCCTGCCCCCGAAAGTTTGAGTTTCGGCTCTGTCCGAGACTTTCGGCCGCCGAAGGTGCCGCCGAACATGCATGAGTTTCGCCTCTGTCTGGGAGTTTCGGCCGCCGAAGGTGCCGCCGAACCTGCCTGACTTTCGGCTCTAGAGGGACTTTCGGCCGCCGAAGGTGCCGCCGAAAGTGCCCTGTCCAGCCTTTTCTTGCATGTTTTCTATGGATGTTCTAGGGTGTTTTAAGTAGGTTTTTGGGGGTATGTTTAGAGTTATGTTCATGTTTGTTTGGTACCTCATTTGAGTCCACCTGTGTAGGTTCGGACCCGAGGAACCGAGACCCCCGGCAGTGAGTTAGCTGCCTCAGAGTTTGTTAAAGCTTCAGTTATAAGGTGAGTGGAATTAACTCTCTAAGTTTTAATGAAATGAAAAGTAATCATAAAGCATTGCTCATGCATCACAAATGCCATGCAATATCTTAGGATGTTTGCATTAGAGTTCACGAATATGCTGCATTGCATAATTTGATGTTGATGTGGATGGTTGTTAGATGATCCTTAGTCCTCGATATGTTATGATGTTATGAGATATGGTATGGAAGTCCAGGTTGACCCATTCTACGTCCCTGGCACTAAGAAAGAGAAAGACCGGTTGACCCATTCTACGTCCCGGCACATTGGTAATGTTATGTTATGTTATGTAAGAGAAAGACCGGTTGACCCATTCTACGTCCCGGCACTTTGGAGATGTAGAGGACTCTTGGTGACAATACCATCCTTGATGTGATTAGCTGTGATGTGTTGCATTTCATGAAAGCATGAATAAGAAAAAGAAAAAAGAAATAAAATAAAATGAATAAATAAGTAAATAATATGATGAAACAAAATAAAATGAAATAAATAATAATAATAATAATAATAAGAAAAAATAAAATGAAATAATAAAATAAAATGCTTTCTTTATTCTGCTCATTGGGCTTTATAGCTCACCCCCTCTCCCCTAACCCCATGCTTGCAGGTACGGGCTAGATCAGGAGTCCGAGAAGAGTAAAGTATGTTTTTATGTAATAGTTAGCTTGTGGATATGATTTTGGTTATGTAATAATGTTTATGATGTTAGAAGTGTGCTTGACCATAGAATGCTGTAATCCCTTGTAATCGCATGATCCTAGTTTTTAATGATGTTTATGTAAACCAGCTCAACGCATGTTATGTCCCCCTTGGGGAGTTGAGGAGATCCTAAAAAGGATCAATGTTTATGTTATGTTATGCATGCACAGGTTGAGTGGGTGTATGAGAAAGTAAATGAATGAATGAATGAAAGAAAGAAAAGTTTTAATTTTTATGTATGTTTTGGATCATGTATGGGATTAAACAGGTTCACAGGATGTATGTTTGGCTTGCTACGGGTTCCGGCGGCCTTAAGCCGACCTGAATCCTAGCGCCGGTAGCGGTCCGGTTTTCGGGTCGTTACACATGCGTTTGAGTAGTTAGGGTTTGGATCTTTCTAGTTTTTTATGCAATTGGCAATTGTTTTGATGCCTAAGGCCCAAGGACGTTCCTTGGCAAATTGTTGATTAGTAATTGGTTAAAGGACATTCCCTAATCAATTTGTTCATAAGGAAAGACATGGTGGTGAGAATCGATTTCCACCCCCTGTAATGATTCAGAAACTGGACCGCTACCGGCGCTAGGATCCAGATCGGCTTAAAGCCGCCGGGACCCGTAGCAAGCCTGCTATACTCTCTGCATACCTGTAAAATCCCATACATGATCATACATACCCTGTAAAAACATTTAAAACTTTGCTCTATCCCAAGGTTCAACTTGTGCATGCACTAACTCTGATCTCTGTGCACAGACCCCTTACTAGAGCCCTCATCAAATGCCCTAATTGGGTCCACACAATATATGTTAAGCCTGGTATTCCATACTCATTAATTAAACATTTATATGAATAGACCATGTATACAAAAAGGGATTTACATACATATGGGTCAAGCACAACACTATACAACATTTTTACAATACGCTACTATCTCTTTTACAATAATACATGTCCACTCTATACTATTACAAAACTCTTTACTCTTCCCATCCTCTGCTAAACTCCCCCTGTACACTAGACCTGCAAAACTGGGGTTAAGGGAATGGGGTGAGCTATACTAGCCCAGTGAGTAGAACAATATAAACATGTTAATAAAGCATGCTCTCATGGAATGTGTCATAGCACAAACAATTCACATCTCGGATTAGACATGACTCCAGGATTCCCTCTGTTATCCCGGCCCCTAAAGGAGCTCACACAAGATTAGTCCCGATCCACAAAGAGCTCACACAGGCTATACAATACCTGATATGGTGCCCGACCCAACAAGGGCTCACACAAGACTTATCCATCACAATGCCCGGCTCTCAAAGGACTCACACAAGACTAAACAGATCTATGGGCTACTGAAGTCGCCTTGGTCCAATCCACACCAACATTAAATAATGCAATGCAACATATTCGTGATCTCTAATGTGATACAACCTAGTATCCACATGACATTTATGATGCGTGCTGCATGCTAAAACTTTCATTAACTTTAAAACATTAATAGTTTAGTTCTACTCACCTCTGGCTAACTCTGTACTGACTCTGAGCAGTGCTCACTGCTGATCTCTTTGGTTCCTCTGGTCTATTCCTACACAGATGGACTCAGATGAGGGACCAAACTAACACAAGAACATCTCTATAAAACTCCCCAAAAACCCCTTAAAACCTCCTAGAACAAACACATATAGCATGCAAAAGAAGGCTGGACAGGGCACTTTCGGCGGCAGGTTCGGCGGCCGAAAGTCCCCTTCAGAGACGAAACTCAGGTACCTTCGGCGGCCGAATCCTAACTTTCGGCGGCCGAAAGTCCCTTCCTAGCCCTAAAGCCCTGCTTTCGGGGGCAAGGTTTCGGGGGCAGATAACACTCCAGAGACGAAAGTCTCAAACCTTCGGCGGCACTTTTGGCGGCCGAACCCTCCCTCCAGAGCCGAAAGTCCAAACTTTCGGGGGCGGGTTTAGGCAGCCGAAACCACCTCCTTAGCACCTTCGGCGGCCGAACCTTCCTTCGGCGGCCGAACCTTCCTTCGGCGGCCGAAACTGGATTTTTCCAGTTAGGCAGAACCTTGCTTCAACTCATGCACAACTCCCCCAAAACTCACTCAAACATGCAACCAATTCTACCACAGCAACATATACTCAAGTATATACACAAAGGGGTCCAAAACTAACTTAAAACCCCCACCAAGCAACCCATAAACAACACATAAACATGCTTGTGCACAAAACACACCTAAAACCCTACTTAGCCTAAACATGCATCTCTACCCATAAACTCCATAAAACTTTCATAAAACATTATTAAAGAAGCTAAGGATCACACTTACCTCTTGAAGATCTAGAGAAGAAGTGATCCTAGCGTGGAGATATGGAGAAATCCACTCTCAAAGTCTCCAAGCTTCAAAACTTAGGTCTTTTGCTTAAAATCTTCAAAACAACATAAAAACCCATTAAAACCATGAAAGATTTGAGAAAACATGAAAATCACCCAAGGAAGATCATGGTCTCACCTTTGTCTGTGAAAATGGAAGAAATCTTATCCAAATCACCGACCTTTGACCTTTTATAGGTGGCTGGCCAGACCACCTTCGGCGGCCAAACGTGAAGCCGAATGCCATGCATGTTCGGCGGCCGAACTTTACCTTCGGCGGCCGAACCTGGCAAAACTTCCTTGGTGCTTTTCTTTCAAAACTCATTTTCCTTTATACTTTAAACCTTAAAACATTTCAAAACACATAGAAAAACATACCTATTACCCTTCTAGAGGATTCCGACATCCGAGATTCCACCGGACTACAGGAATTCCGATGCCGGACTCTAGCCGGGTATTACATCCTCCCCCCCTTAAGAACATTCGTCCTTGAATGTTTCTCAAACAACTAAACATAAAAACACATAACAAAGAGGAGAAACTAACCTTAGAACATATATGGATATTGCTGGAGAATAGATTCCCGTGTCTCCCAGGTGCACTCTTCTAGGTTATGGTGGTTCCACAGGACTTTCACCATCGGGATTTCCTTGTTTCTCAGCTTTCTGATCTGCGTGTCTAGGATCCGTACTGGCTGCTCTATATAGGCGAGATCTCCTAGGATCTCTACATCAGGCTCACTAAGAACCTTACTCGGATCTGACACGAACCTTCGCAACATCGAAACATGGAAAACCGGGTGAATTCTCTCCATAGATATAGGTAAATCCAGCTTATATGACACATTCCCGATCTTCTGCAAGATCTCAAAGGGTCCAATGTATCGTGGAGCTAGCTTACCCTTTTTCCCAAACCAAACCACCCCTTTCATTGGAGACACCTTCAGCAATACCATATCCCCCTTCTGAAACTCTATCTGCTTCCTGCGGACATCTGCATAACTTTTCTGTCTGCTCACTGCAGTTCTGATTCTCTCTCTGATTATGGGCACTACCCTGCTGGTGATTTCTACTAACTCAGGCCCTGCAATAGCCTTCTCTCCCACTTCTTCCCAGCAAACGGGCGATCTACACTTCCTTCCATATAAAGCTTCATAAGGGGCCATCCCTATGCTAGCATAATGGCTGTTATTGTAGGCAAACTCCACCAAAGGTAGATGTTGCTTCCAAGAACCGCCAAAATCTAACACACACATTCTGAGCATATCCTCAATGGTCTGGATGGTCCTCTCTGACTGTCCATCAGTCTGAGGATGGAAAGCAGTGCTAAAATCCAATCTTGTGCCCATAGCACTCTGCAGACTCCGCCAAAACCTAGAGGTGAACTGGGGTTCTCTATCTGAAACAATAGACATAGGAACTCCATGTAGCTTAACAATCTCGTCAACATATACCTGTGCCAACTTATCCACAGAATAATCTCTCCTGACAGGGATGAAGTGAGCAGACTTCGTCAATCTGTCCACAATCACCCATATAGAGTCTAGTCTGTTGGACGCTACTGGTAACCCCACCACAAAATCCATTGCTATGTTCTCCCATTTCCACTCTGGAATTGGCAGTGGGTTAAGCATTCCAGCCGGCTTCTGATGTTCTAGTTTCACCCTCTGGCAAACCTCGCAGGCGGACACGAACTGTGCCACTTCTCTCTTCATAGCGGGCCACCAATACACTTTTTTCAGATCTTGATACATCTTGGTGGCTCCAGGGTGAACAGTGTACCTGACATTATGAGTGTAACAGCCCGGAAACCGAACTGCCACCGGCACTAGGATCCAGATCGACTTAAGGTCGCCGGGACCCGTAGTAAGCCTGCTATACTGTCTGTGTACCTGTAAAATCCCATACATGATCATACATTTCCTGTAAACAATTAAAACTTTTCTTCATTCCAAGGCTTAACCTGTGCATGCACTAACTCTGTACTATAAACATCCCTACTAGAGCTCTCATCTATGCTCTAGGCGGATAAACCTCATAATGTTAAGCCTGGTTTTCTCATATACATAATATAAAACATTTACATAAACTGACCATGTATATACAAAGGGATACTATCAACGGTCAAGCACAATTCTATACATCATAATACAGAACTACTATCTCTTTACATTTTCATGTCCACGCTAGCTATTACAATTCTTTTTTTCTTCTTCCATACCCTGCTGAACTCTCTCTCTGGACTCTGTACCTGCAAGACTGGGGTGGAGGGAGAGGGATGAGCTATACAAGCCCAATGAGTAGAACCATAAAACGTGATCTCATGTAATGCACCACATCACAGCCATTCCATCCTGTATCGCAGACAGACATGACCACCAAAAATCCCTATCCTGGGAGGATGCCTGGCCTAGCCAGGTCTTATAACCTCAAGTTGCCTGGCCCGGCCAGGTCTTACTCACTCTGCCCGCCTGGCCCAGCCAGGTCTTACTATCTCTGCTGCCTGGCCTAGCCAGGTCTTACCTACAGATGGCTGCCTGGCCCGGCCAGGTCTTATAACAGAGTCTCTCTGCCTGCCTGGCCCGGCCAGGTCTTACATAACAGAGGTAGGGCTATTGGGGTCGCCTTGGTCCGTCCACATCATCATGTACAGCAAATTATACAATGCAATGCACCATCTTCGTGAAACTAGTGCAATCAGCCTACTATAGTCATCATGATGCATGAAAGGTGCTAAAAGCATTTTAAAACAGTAGAAGTTCCACTCACCTCTGATAGACTCTGAACTAACTCTGCAGGTTCTGCTGCAGTACTCACTGCTGACTTCCTTGATTCCTCTGGTCCGTACCTACACAGGTGGACTCAAATGAGGGACCAAACTAACTCAAGAACATGTCTAAGAAACTCCCCAAAACCCCTCTAAACCATCCTAGAACAATCACATAAAACATGCAAAAGAGGGCTGGACAGAGCACTTTCGGCGGCAGGTTCGGCGGCCGAAACCCCACTCCAGAGACGAAACTCATGCATGTTCGGCGGCCGAACCCTTATCTTCGGCGGCCGAAACCCTTCGGGGGCAAGGTTCGGAGGCCAAAAGGCTCTCCAGAGACGAAAGTCTCCCACCTTCGGCGGCACCTTCGGCGGCCGAACCTTGCCTCCAGAGACGAAAGTCCCAAACTGCGGGGGCAAGCTTTGGCAGCCGAAGCCACCTCCAAACATGTTCGGCGGCCGAACCTTCCTTCGGCGGCCGAACCTGGTTTTGTCCAGTGGACAGAACCTGCCCTGCTTCATGCAAACATGCACCAAAACCCTTCAACATGCATACCAACTACTCCCAACTAGCACATACCATACATCATGCATATAGAGGCCCAAAACTAGCCTAAAACCTCAACCAAACATATCAAACAACACTTAAACATGCTTTTACACCAAATCATCACAAAACCTCACCTATACCTAATCATACATACTATCCATCAAACTTCCATAAAGCCTTTAAAAAACATTAAAGAAGATTCAGGATCTGTACATACCTCTCCTAAACAAGAGATTACACGATCCCAACGTGGAGATATGGAGAAATCCTGTCTCAAACTCTCCAAGCTTCAAAACTCACTTCTTTTGCTCAAATCTTCAAAACAACAACAAAACTCATCAAAAGTTTGAAAAGCTTGAGGGAAAACATGAAAATCTCCCAAGGAGACTCAGAGCCTCACCTCTGGTAGTGAAAATGGAGAAATCTTACCCAAATCACCGCCTTTGACCTTTTTAAAGATGGCTGGCCAGACCACCTTCGGCGGCCAAACGTGAAGCCGAAACCATGCAAGGTTCGGCGGCCGAAAGTCACCTTCGGCGGCCGAACTTGCTGTTTTTCCCTTACTTCTTTTCTTTCAAAACTTATTGCTTTTAACACTTTAAAACATTAAAACATGTTAAAATACTTTAGCAAACATACATAATACCCTTCTCGAGGGTTCCGACACCCGAGACTCCCCCGGTCTACAGGAATTCCGATGCCGGACTCAAGCCGGGTATTACATTCTCCCCCCTTAAGAACATTCGTCCCCGAATGTCCTCAAACAGATAAGCACATAAACACAGCAAAGGGGAACTAACTAACCTTAAAACAGATATGGGTACTGCTGGAGCATAGACTCCCGTGTCTCCCAGGTGCACTCCTCTAGATTATGGTGGTTCCACAGAACTTTCACCATCGGTATCTCTTTGTTCCTCAATCTTCTGATCTGGGTGTCAATGATCCGCACTGGCTGTTCCACATAGGTGAGATCTCCTAGAATCTCCACCTCAGGCTCATTAAGAACCTTCTCTGGATCTGACACAAATTTCCTGAGCATCGAAACATGGAACACCGGATGGATTCTTTCCATGGAAGCTGGTAAATCTAGCTTGTACGATACATTTCCGATCTTCTGCAAGATCTCAAAGGGACCCATGTACCGTGGAGCTAACTGTAACGACCCAAAAATGGACCGCCACCGGCGCTAGGATTTAGGTCGGCTTAAGGCCGCCAAAACCCGTAGCAAGCCTACTACACTCACTGCATACCTGTATAATCCCCAAACATGATCAAACAAAAACCTGTAAAATTTTCTTTTTCTCATGGCTCAACCTGTGCATGCACAATACTGATCCTGTGCACAGACCCCACTGACCAGAGCACCCATCAAAGCTCTAGTTAGGTCCACACAAGGTATACAAAGCCTGATCATACATACACATCACATGCAAATATACATATCAGATCATGTAAACAGAAGGGATTTATACAACAAGGTCAAAGCACTATACTATACATCAATTCTTACATAACTCTTCTATCTCCTTACAAAAGATACTTCAAAATACATGTCCACTCTATACTATTACAAAACTCTTTTATTCCTCTCTATCTCTATTCCCATCTGGACTTCCCCTGTACACTGTACCTGCAACACTGGGGTTAAGGGAGTGGGGTGAGCTTCTATAGCCCAGTGAGTAGAACAATAAGATAAACCATTAACACATGCTCAAATGGAATGCATCACAGCACAGCCAATCCACAACAAGGGTAAACCCGTCACCACATAGTCCCAGTAAACCGTGCCAGGCCGTAGAATGGGGTCCTGGACTTCTACATAAGTATATGTGTATATAACACCTGTCTTACCCTTTGCCAGGGGGTAATCCGGCCCCTCTGGACTTCTATACCTGCCAGGCCGTAGAATGGGGTCCTGGACTTCCTGTCTGGAACTATTGGATCATTCAGCATTTACCCACATCCACAAATAGATATGCAATGCAACAACTCTGTGAGATCTAATGCAATCACCCTATGCATAATCATGGTGCATGAGGTATGCTAAAAGCATTTAATGTTTTATTTAAATCAAGTGTTAGGTTTAGTTCCACTCACCTTAGGCTGACTCTGAACTAACACAGAAGCAGTGCTCACTGCTGGTCTCTTTGGTTCCTCTGCTCTGTTCCTACACAGATGGACTCAGATGAGGGACCAAACAAGCTCAAGAACAACTCTATAAAACTCCCCAAAGACCCCCTAAAACATCCTGAAACTATCACATAAAGCATGCAAAAGGAGGCTGGACAGGCACTTTCGGCGGCAGGTTCGGCGGCCGAATGTCCCCTCCAGAGACGAAACTCGGGTACCTTCGGCGGCCGAACCTCTACCTTCGGCGGCCGAACCTCTACCTTCGGCGGCCGAAAGTCCCTCCTTAGCCCGAAATCACTTTCGGGGGCAGGCTTCGGGGGCACTTAAGCATTCCAGAGACGAAAGTCTCCCACCTTCAGCGGCACCTTCGGCGGCCGAACCTTCCCTCCAGAGCCGAAAGTCCAGCTTTCGGATGCGGGGGTTTGGCAGCCGAAACTGCCTCCCAAGCACCTTCGGCGGCCGAAGCTTCCTTCGGCGGCCGAAGCTGGTTTTGCCCGAAGGGCAGAACCTTACTCTGTTTCATGCAAACTCTCCCCCAAACGTTCTCAACATACATACCAACTACTCCCAACTAGCACATACCATATATCATGCATATAGAGGTCCAAAACTAGCTTAGAGCCTCAACCAAACACATCAAACAATACTCAAACATGCATATACAACCTTTGCACAAAACACCTCAAAAACCCTACTTGCTCTTCTAACCATACAAACCCCATAAAAGCTTTAAAAACATCAAGAGAAGCCAAGGATCAGCACTTACCTTCTATAAAACTTGAAGATAGATGATCCTAACGTGGAGGTATGGAGAAATCCACTCCCAAACTCTCCAAGCTTCAAACTTTGGGTTTTATGCTCAAATCTTCAAAATCACAACAAAACTCCTTAAAACCTTGAATGATTTGGTGAAAAACATGAAAGTCAACATGGAGGAGGCTTGGACTCACCTCTGGCTGCAAGTGGAGAAGAAATATCCTCTCTCCACCGACCCTGGGCCCTTTTATAGGTGGCTGGCCAGACCACCTTCGGCAGCCGAAAATGCATCCGAAACCATGCAAGGTTCGGCGGCCGAAAGTCACCTTCGGCGGCCGAACTTCGCATTTCCTCCCTTATTGCTTTTCTTTCAAAACTCAAACCTTTGAACATTTTAAAACATTAGAATCACCTTAAAACACCTAAAAACATACCCATTACCCTTCTAAAGGGTCCCGACACCCGAGATTCCATCGGACAACAGGAATTCCGGTGCCGGACTCTAGCCGGGTATTACATTCTCCCCCCCTTAAGAACATTCGTCCCCGAATGTCCTCAAACAGATAAGCACAAAAACAAAGCAAAGGGGAAATAACTAACCTTAAAACAGATATGGATATTGCTGGAGCATAGACTCCCGTGTCTCCCAGGTACACTCTTCTAGGTTGTGGTGGTTCCACAGGACTTTCACCATCGGAATCTCCTTGTTTCTTAACTTCCTGATCTGGGTGTCCAAGATCCGCACTGGCTGCTCTGTATAGGTGAGATCTCCAAGGATCTCTACATTAGGCTCACTAAGAACCTTACTCGGATCAGACACGAACCGTCTCAACATAGAAACATGGAAAACCGGGTGAATTCTCTCCATAGATGCAGGTAAATCCAGCTTATACGATACATTCCCGATCTTCTGCAAGATCTCAAAAGGTCCTACATACCGTGGAGCCAGTTTACCCTTTTTCCCGAACCGAACCACCCCTTTCATCGGAGACACCTTCAGCAAAACCATATCTCCCTCTTGAAACTCCAGCTGCTTCCTGCGAACATCTGCATAGCTTTTCTGCCTGCTAACAGCAGTTTTGATCCTATCTCTGATCATGGGCACTACTCTGCTGGTTATCTCGACTATCTCAGGCTCTGCAAGAGCCTTTTCTCCAACTTCCTCCCAGCAAACTGGTGATCTGCACTTCCTTCCATATAGAGCTTCATAAGGAGCCATCCCTATGCTGGCATGGTAACTGTTGTTATAGGCAAACTCCACCAAAGGTAGATGCTGCCTCCAAGATCCACCAAAATCCAGCACACACATTCTGAGCATATCCTCTATGGTCTGGATGGTCCTCTCTGACTGTCCATCAGTCTGAGGATGGAAAGCAGTGCTGAAATCCAACCTGGTGCCCATTGCACTCTGCAGACTTCGCCAAAACCTGGAGGTGAACTGAGGTCCTCTATCTGATACAATAGACACTGGAACCCCATGTAACCTCACAATTTCATCCATATAAACCTGAGCCAACTTGTCCACAGAATATCCACTCCTAACAGGAATGAAGTGAGCAGACTTGGTCAATCTGTCCACAATTACCCATATAGAGTCTAACCTGTTGGACACTGCTGGTAATCCCACCACAAAATCCATTGCTATATTCTCCCATTTCCACTCTGGAATAGGTAGCGGGTTAAGCATCCCAGCTGGCTTCTGATGTTCAAGCTTTACCCTTTGACAAACCTCGCAGGCGGACACATACTGTGCCACCTCTCTCTTCATAGCCGGCCACCAATACACTCTTTTCAGATCCTGATACATCTTGGTGGCTCCAGGATGAACACTGTATCTAGCACTATGAGCTTCCCTCATAATGCTCTCCTTCAGATCACTGTCATCTGGCACACATAGACGATTCCCATAACGAAGGATCCCTTGGCTATCAAACCTGAACTCTGCACTGTTGCCTGACTGAACAGTCCTGGCAATTTTCACTAACTCTGGATCCTCGTGCTGTTTCTGAGCCACTTGCTCTAGAAACACTGGTGTTACCCTCATCTGTGCTATCAAAGCACCCGTACCAGACAACTCCAGCTGCAGCCCTTCCTCTAAGAGCTTATAGAACTCCGACACCACTGGTCGTCTCTCAGCTGCTATATGGGATAAACTGCCAAGTGATTTCCGGCTTAGGGCGTCTGCCACAACATTCGCCTTACCCGGATGATACTGAATCTTGCAATCATAATCACTAAGCAGCTCTACCCACCTCCTCTGCCTCAGGTTCAGCTCTCTCTGACTCAAGATATACTGTAAACTCTTATGGTCTGTGAAGATCTCACATCTCACCCCATAGAGATAATGCCTCCACATCTTGAGTGCAAAGATAACTGCTGCCATCTCCAGGTCGTGTGTGGGGTAATTCATCTCATGCTTCTTCAACTGCCTGGAAGCATAAGCTATCACCCTATCCTTCTGCATCAAAACACAACCTAGTCCCACTCGGGATGCATCACAGAACACTGTGAAGTCCTCACCACTGACTGGCAGAGCTAGCACTGGTGCTGTCGTCAACCTTCTCTTAAGCTCTTCAAAGCTCTCTTCACACTGGTCTGACCAAATAAACTTTTGATTCTTCTTGGTCAGCTTGGTCATAGGAGCAGCTATCTTGGAGAAATCCTGAACAAATCTCCTATAGTAGCCTGCCAAACCCAAAAAGCTTTTAATCTCTGTCACTGAAGTGGGTCTGGGCCAGCTAGCCACAACTTCTATCTTCTTGGGGTCTACCTCAATGCCATCAGCTGACACCACATGCCCCAAGAACGATATGCTCCTCAACCAGAACTCACACTTAGAGAACTTAGCATACAAGCCATGCTCCCTTAAGGTCTGCAAAACTGTCCTCAGATGCTGGGCATGCTCCTCTGCATCCCTGGAATACACTAGGATATCATCTATGAAGACAATAACAAAGTGGTCCAGATACTCACTGAAAACTCTGTTCATAAGATCCATAAATGCTGCAGGGGCGTTAGTCAACCCAAACGGCATTACCAGGAACTCATAATGCCCATATCTGGTCCTGAAGGCTATCTTAGGAACATCCTCTTCTCTGACTCTCAACTGATGGTATCCCGATCTCAGATCTATTTTAGAGAAACAACCTGCTCCAGCTAGCTGGTCGAATAGATCATCGATCCTAGGCAAGGGATACTTATTCTTGGTAGTGACCTTGTTCAACTGTCTGTAGTCGATACAAAGTCTAAGGGATCCATCCTTCTTCCTGACAAAGAGTACTGGAGCACCCCAAGGTGAGGTACTAGGGCGGATGAAACCCTTATCTACCAACTCCTGTAACTGTTCTTTCAGCTCTTTTAACTCAGCTGGTGCCATCCTGTAGGGAGGAATAGAGATCGGTCTGGTGCCTGGCATCAACTCTATTTCAAACTCTATCTCCCTATCAGATGGTAGCCCTGGAAGATCATCTGGGAACACATCTGGAAACTCACAAACCACAGGTACCGAAGCTGGTTCCCTAACCTGTTTATCTAGCTCTCTCACATGAGCTAGAAACCCCTGACAACCCCTCCTAAGCAACCTGCGAGCCTGAAGGGCTGATATCAAGCCTCGAGGCGTCCCTCTCCTGTCTCCTCTGAAGACACACACTGACCCATCCAGATCTCTAAGACTCACTATCTTATCTCTACAGTCCAGAGTAGCACCATATGTAGATAGCCAATCCATCCCTAGAATGACGTCAAAATCTGTCAAATCTAGAACCACAAGGTCAGCTGGAAGGCATCTACCCTCTAGGAACACTGGACTGAACCTGCAGACTGACTCTGCTACCGATGGATCACACTTGGGTCCACTGACCCAGAGAGGACACTCTAACCCAGAAGCTATCAAACCCAACCTCTCTACGGCTCTAGAAGCGATAAAGGAATGAGAAGCACCGGGGTCCATCAAAGCATACACATCAGAGCAACCAATGATGAGATTACCTGACACCACTGTGTTAGATGTGTTAGCCTCCTCTTGTGTCACTGTGAAGATCCGTGCTGGAGCTACGGGACCTCCACCTCGGGAACCTGCTGCTGAAGAAGAGGCTGCTCCTCTTCCTCGACCTCTACCACTGCTCTGAGGCATAGCTGGCGCTGCTGACTGTGCCACACTGCCAGATGTCATCTGCTGGGATGGTGCTACTAAGGTCGCTGTAGGACACTCTCGAGCAAAATGCCCTTGCTGTCCACAGTTATAGCAGGCTGTAGATCCCAACTGACAAGGTCCTCTGTGTGGTCTTCCACATCTCCTACAAACTGGACTGCTTGCGCCAGAACTTGAGCCACTGCCCATTCCCAGACCAGACTTGACCTTACTCCAGAACTTATTCTTCTTGCCCTGCACCTTTCCCCATCTCTGCTTACTTGCACCTGCTGATCTCTGAGAAGAAGGATCTATCTTGACTCCTGAAGACTGTGCCTTAGGCTGCTTGACTGTTCCCTGAATTATGGCACTTGCCTCCATCTTCCTTGCTGCATCCACTATAGAGTGGAAACTCTCCTTCTCTGCTGGCAGAATCAAGGAAGAATACCTGGGATGAAGCCTCATGGTATATCTCCTTGCCTTCTTTTGGTCAGTATCATAAGCCTGACCCACATACTGTAACAGATCCAAGAACTTATCAGTGTATTCATCAACACTCATGTCCTCGGTCTGTCTCAACTGTTCAAACTCCACTACCTTCATCTCTCTGGAACTGTCAGGAAAAGCCCACCCAGCAAACTCATTGGCGAACTCTCCCCAAGACATGCTATCAATTCTGGGATCCACATAGCTCTTGTACCACTCTCTAGCTTTCTTGCACCTCAATGTGAACCCTGCCATCTCAATGGCCCTGCTGTCATCAGCCCCCAGCTCATCTGTTATCATTTTCACTAACCTGAGGTACTCAAAAGGGTCATCTCCTGTATTAAACTTGGGAGCATCAAGCTTTAGATACTCAGACATCTTCACCTTTCTCCCCCCTGACGAGCTAGGCTGAGGTACCTGAACAACTGGTACTTCTGGTTCTGGTGGTGGAGGAGGTACTGCACTACTTGGTTCTGAAGGTGCTGCACCTGGATGAAAAGGTGTAGGGGAATGCATAGGATACTGTGGGGGTGGTGGATAAAAAGGAGGATAAGGCATGTAGGGCATATAGGTGGGATATGGGGGAAAACTGGAGTAATCCGACGTACCTCCCATCGGATACCCTCGGCCCTGAGAAAAGGGTGGATAACCAACCCCTGAGGCCTGAGCACCTCCTTGAGACTCTCCCATCCCTTCATCAGATCTGCCCACATCTATGCTCTCATCTCTTCCTGACTCCACCTCCATTGCTTCCCTCACCTCTTCTG
This sequence comes from Manihot esculenta, assembly GCF_001659605.2. Taxonomy (NCBI): domain Eukaryota; kingdom Viridiplantae; phylum Streptophyta; class Magnoliopsida; order Malpighiales; family Euphorbiaceae; genus Manihot; species Manihot esculenta. The sequence goes on along the minus strand of NC_035162.2, from coordinate 18,646,832 downwards.
ACCTTCCACCTCTAGCCATTCCTCTTCTGCTCTCGCCAGAGGACCTTCTAGGGTCCCTTGACGCACCTTCTCTGCTTGACCTGCTAGGCCTTACTCCTGGCAAAGCAGGGGGACCGGCACTTGTGCCCTCGTCCTCAGATGGAACTCTAGTCAATCTCGTTGATCGACGAGTACCCCGCATTCTTACTTCTGGAAAAACAACACATAACATAGAACATCAGCAACATATAGTCCATGTGGAAACACATGAACCCTCAAGCATATATCACATCATCACTTATGCACATGCATGAATCATGGCATTCACATCATCATATAGACAGGACTCCTCATCCTATCCTAGTGGACATGTTTCCCTATAGTGCTTGACCAACTATAACCTCTATGAGCCCGACACTCTCTCTATAGGTCCGACCATATGAACCTAGGGCTCTGATACCAATCTGTAACGACCCAAAAATGGACCGCCACCGGCGCTAGGATTTAGGTCGGCTTAAGGCCGCCAAAACCCGTAGCAAGCCTACTACACTCACTGCATACCTGTATAATCCCCAAACATGATCAAACAAAAACCTGTAAAATTTTCTTTTTCTCATGGCTCAACCTGTGCATGCACAATACTGATCCTGTGCACAGACCCCACTGACCAGAGCACCCATCAAAGCTCTAGTTAGGTCCACACAAGGTATACAAAGCCTGATCATACATACACATCACATGCAAATATACATATCAGATCATGTAAACAGAAGGGATTTATACAACAAGGTCAAAGCACTATACTATACATCAATTCTTACATAACTCTTCTATCTCCTTACAAAAGATACTTCAAAATACATGTCCACTCTATACTATTACAAAACTCTTTTATTCCTCTCTATCTCTATTCCCATCTGGACTTCCCCTGTACACTGTACCTGCAACACTGGGGTTAAGGGAGTGGGGTGAGCTTCTATAGCCCAGTGAGTAGAACAATAAGATAAACCATTAACACATGCTCAAATGGAATGCATCACAGCACAGCCAATCCACAACAAGGGTAAACCCGTCACCACATAGTCCCAGTAAACCGTGCCAGGCCGTAGAATGGGGTCCTGGACTTCTACATAAGTATATGTGTATATAACACCTGTCTTACCCTTTGCCAGGGGGTAATCCGGCCCCTCTGGACTTCTATACCTGCCAGGCCGTAGAATGGGGTCCTGGACTTCCTGTCTGGAACTATTGGATCATTCAGCATTTACCCACATCCACAAATAGATATGCAATGCAACAACTCTGTGAGATCTAATGCAATCACCCTATGCATAATCATGGTGCATGAGGTATGCTAAAAGCATTTAATGTTTTATTTAAATCAAGTGTTAGGTTTAGTTCCACTCACCTTAGGCTGACTCTGAACTAACACAGAAGCAGTGCTCACTGCTGGTCTCTTTGGTTCCTCTGCTCTGTTCCTACACAGATGGACTCAGATGAGGGACCAAACAAGCTCAAGAACAACTCTATAAAACTCCCCAAAGACCCCCTAAAACATCCTGAAACTATCACATAAAGCATGCAAAAGGAGGCTGGACAGGCACTTTCGGCGGCAGGTTCGGCGGCCGAATGTCCCCTCCAGAGACGAAACTCGGGTACCTTCGGCGGCCGAACCTCTACCTTCGGCGGCCGAACCTCTACCTTCGGCGGCCGAAAGTCCCTCCTTAGCCCGAAATCACTTTCGGGGGCAGGCTTCGGGGGCACTTAAGCATTCCAGAGACGAAAGTCTCCCACCTTCAGCGGCACCTTCGGCGGCCGAACCTTCCCTCCAGAGCCGAAAGTCCAGCTTTCGGATGCGGGGGTTTGGCAGCCGAAACTGCCTCCCAAGCACCTTCGGCGGCCGAAGCTTCCTTCGGCGGCCGAAGCTGGTTTTGCCCGAAGGGCAGAACCTTGCTCTGTTTCATGCAAACTCTCCCCCAAACGTTCTCAACATACATACCAACTACTCCCAACTAGCACATACCATATATCATGCATATAGAGGTCCAAAACTAGCTTAGAGCCTCAACCAAACACATCAAACAACACTCAAACATGCATATACAACCTTTGCACAAAACACCTCAAAAACCCTACTTGCTCTTCTAACCATACAAACCCCATAAAAGCTTTAAAAACATCAAGAGAAGCCAAGGATCAGCACTTACCTTCTATAAAACTTGAAGATAGATGATCCTAACGTGGAGGTATGGAGAAATCCACTCCCAAACTCTCCAAGCTTCAAACTTTGGGTTTTATGCTCAAATCTTCAAAATCACAACAAAACTCCTTAAAACCTTGAAAGATTTGGTGAAAAACATGAAAAACATGAAAGTCAACATGGAGGAGGCTTGGACTCACCTCTGGCTGCAAGTGGAGAAGAAATATCCTCTCTCCACCGACCCTGGGCCTTTTTATAGGTGGCTGGCCAGACCACCTTCGGCAGCCGAAAATGCATCCGAAACCATGCAAGGTTCGGCGGCCGAAAGTCACCTTCGGCGGCCGAACTTCGCATTTCCTCCCTTATTGCTTTTCTTTCAAAACTCAAACCTTTGAACATTTTAAAACATTAGAATCACCTTAAAACACCTAAAAACATACCCATTACCCTTCTAAAGGGTCCCGACACCCGAGATTCCATCGGACAACAGGAATTCCGGTGCCGGACTCTAGCCGGGTATTACACTAACTTACCCTTTCTCCCAAACCGAACCACTCCTTTCATTGGAGACACCTTTAGCAATACCATATCCCCCTCCTGAAACTCTATCTGCTTCCTGCGGATATCTGCATAACTTTTCTGCCTGCTAACAGCTGTTCTGATCCTTTCTCTTATAATAGGCACTAATCTGCTGGTAACCTCTACTAACTCTGGCCCTGCGAGAGCCTTCTCTCCTACCTCTTCCCAGCATACAGGTGTTCGGCACTTTCTTCCATACAGAGCTTCATAAGGAGCCATCCTTATGCTGGCATGGTAACTGTTATTATAGGCAAACTCCACCAGAGGTAGATGTTGCCTCCAAGATCCACCAAAATCCAGCACACACATCCTGAGCATATCCTCTATAGTCTGGATGGTCCTTTCTGACTGTCCATCTGTCTGTGGATGGAAAGCAGTGCTGAAATCCAACCTTGTGCCCATAGCAGCTTGCAGACTCCGCCAAAACCTGGAGGTGAACTGAGGTCCTCTATCTGAGACTATTGACACTGGAACTCCATGCAGCTTCACTATCTCGTCTACATACACCTGCGCTAGTTTGTCCACAGAGTAGTTACTCCTGACTGGAATGAAATGTGCAGATTTAGTCAGTCTATCCACAATCACCCAGATGGAATCTAGTCTGTTGGACGTCGCCGGTAACCCCACTACAAAATCCATTGCTATACTCTCTCATTTCCACTCTGGAATCGACAGTGGGTTAAGCATTCCAGCCGGCTTCTGGTGCTCTAGCTTCACCCTTTGACATGTTTCGCAGGCTAACACGAACTGTGCCACTTCTCTCTTCATTGCTGGCCACCAATATACTCTTCTCAGATCTTGATACATCTTGGTGGCTCCAGGGTGAATGCTATACCTTGCATTATGAGCCTCTCTCATAATGTCTTCCTTTAGACTGGGGTCGTCTGGTACACATAACCTTTTCCCATGACGAAGAATCCCCTCCTTATCAAATCTGAACTCTGCACTATTGCCTGACTGAACAGCCCTGGCAATCTTCATTAACTCAGGGTCCTCGTGCTATTTCTGAGCCACTTGCTCTAGAAACACAGGTGTAACTCGCATCTGCGCAATCAACGCGCCTGTACCAGATATCTGCAACTGAAGCCCTTCACTGACTAACCTGTAGAACTCCTTCACCACCGGCCTTCTTTCTGCTGTAATGTGGGACAGACTGCCAAGTGATTTCCGGCTTAAGGCATCAGCTACTACATTAGCCTTTCCCGGATGATACTGAATCTTACAATCATAATCACTAAGCAATTCTACCCATCGTCTCTGCCTCAAATTTAACTCTCTCTGGCTCAAGATGTGCTGCAGGCTCTTATGATCTGTAAAGATCTCACATTTTACCCCATAGAGATAATGCCTCCACATTTTGAGTGCAAAGATAACAGCTGCCATCTCGAGATCGTGTGTCGGATAATTCAGCTCGTGCTTCTTCAACTGTCTAGAAGCATAAGCGATCACTCTACCATTCTGCATCAACACACAACCCAGACCCACTCGAGACGCATCACAGAACACTGTGAAATCTTTATCACTGGTCGGCAGAGCTAGCACCGGTGCTGAAGTCAACCGTCTCTTTAACTCTTCAAAACTGTCATCACATTCCTCTGACCATACAAACTTCTGATTCTTTCTGGTCAGCCTGGTCATAGGAGCAGCTATCTTCGAGAAGTCCTGAACGAACCTCCTATAGTAGCCTGCCAGACCCAGAAAACTTTTGATCTCAGTCACTGTGGTGGGTGTAGGCCAATTGGCTACAGCTTCTATCTTCTTGGGGTCCACTGCTATACCCTCATCTGATACTACATGTCCCAAGAAAGAAATGCTCCTTAGCCAGAACTCGCACTTGGAGAACTTGGCATACAAGCCATGCTCCCTCAAGGTCTGTAAAATGATCCTCAGATGCTGGGCATGTTCCTCTGCATTCCTGGAATACACCAAGATGTCATCTATGAAGACGATTACAAAGCGATCCAGGTATTCTCTGAAAACTCTATTCATGAGGTCCATGAATGCTGCAGGGGCATTAGTTAACCCGAACGGCATTACCAGGAACTCATAATGCCCGTATCTGGTTCTGAAGGCGGTCTTGGGTACGTCCTCTTTCCTGATTCTCAACTGGTGGTATCCGGATCTCAGATCTATTTTCGAGAAACATCCTGCTCCTGCTAACTGGTCGAATAGATCATCGATCCTAGGTAAAGGATACTTGTTCTTGGTAGTGACTTTGTTCAACTGCCTGTAGTCGATACAAAGTCGAAGAGATCCATCCTTCTTCCTGACAAACAGTACTGGAGCACCCCAGGGTGAGGTACTCGGGCGGATGAAACCCTTGTCTACCAACTCCTGCAACTGCTCTTTTAACTCTCTCAACTCTGCTGGTGCCATCCTGTAGGGAGGAATAGAGATCGGTCTGGTACCAGGCACCAACTCTATCTCGAACTCTATTTCCCTACTAGGGGGTAAACCTGGAAGCTCCTCTGGAAACACGTCTGGGAACTCTCTAACAACTGGTACTGAGGATGGTTCCCTAACCCGACTATCTAGCTCCCTTACATGAGCTAAGAACCCCTGACAACCCCTCCTCAACAACCTATGAGCCTGAAGGGCTGATATCAAACCCCTAGGTGTCCCTCTCCTGTCTCCTCTAAAGACACACTCTGATCCATCCTAGTCTCTGAAACTGACCACCTTGTCTCTGCAGTTCAAGGTAGCATTATACATAGATAACCAATCCATCCCTAGAATGACATCAAAGTCTGTCAACTCTAGAACCACAAGGTCAGCTGGAAGGTATCTACTCACTATGCATACTGGACTGAACCGACAGACTGACTCTGCTAAAGATGGATCACACTTGGGTCCCTGACCCAGAGAGGACACTCTAGCTTGGAAACTATCAGACCCAACCTCTCTGCGGCTCCAGAAGCAATAAAAGAGTGAGAAGCACCGGGGTCCATCAAAGCATACACCTCGGAACACCCAATGATGAGATTACCTGACACCACTGTGTTCGAAGTGTCTGCCTCCTGCTGAGTCATGGTGAAAATCCGTGCTGGGGCTGACGGACCTGCACCTCGGGAACCCATCCCTGATGAAGAGGCTGACCCTCTTCCTCTTCCTCTGCCACTGCTCTGAGATACGGCTGCAGCTACTGGCTGTACCACACTGCCGGAAGTCATCTGCTGGGTTGGTGCAACCAAAGTCGCCTGAGGACATTCCCGAGCATAATGTCCCTCCTGCCCACATCTAAAGCAGGCTGAAGATCCCAACAAACAAGCTCCTCTGTGCTGCCTTCCACATCTCTTGCATACCGGAGTATCTGTGCCAGTACTGGAGCCACTACCCATTCCCAGACCTGGATCTAACTCTGTTCCAGAACTTGCCCCTCTTTCCTCTGAATCTATCCCATCTCTTCTTGCTCGCACTAGGCATACTCTGTGAGGAGGAAACTGGTTTAGAACCAGAAGACTGTGCCTTTGGCTGCTTGACTGTTCCCTGTATAATGGCACTTGCCTCCATCTTCCTAGCTGCATCCACAATAGAGTGGAAGCTCTCCTTTTCTGCTGGAAGGATCAAGGAGAAATACCTGGGGTGGAGCCTTGTAGCATATCTCCTTGCCTTCTTCTGATCTGTATCATACGCCTGACCCACATACGGCAATAATTCCAGGAACCTATCTGTATATTCATCAACGGTCATCTCCTCCGTCTGTCTCAGCTGTTCGAACTCTACAACCTTCATTTCCCTGGAACTGTCAGGAAAAGCCCACCCTGCAAACTCATTGGCGAACTCTTCCCACGACATACTGTCTATTCTGGGATCCACATAACTCTTGAACCATTCTCTAGCTTTCTTGCACTTTAACGTGAACCCTGCCATCTCAATGGTTCTGGTATCATCTGCTCCTAACTCACTTGTTATCATTCTCACTGCACTGAGGTATTCAAAGGGATCATCTCCTGTATTGAATTTAGGAGCATCCAACTTCAAGTACTCAGTCATCTTCACCTTGCTTCCCCTTGAAGAACTGGGTTGCTGCACTTCGGCAACAGGGGCTACTGGTTCTGGTGGTGGTGGAGGTACTGTTTCTCTTGGTTCAGGCTGTGTAGGACTTGGTTGGAAAGGTGGGGGTGGATACGTCTGATATGGTGGATAAAAAGAAGGATAGGGCATATATGGCATGTAGGGTGGATATGGGGCAAAGCTAGAGTAATCCGACGTGCCTCCCATCGGATACCCTGGTCCCTGTGGAAAGGGTGGATGGCTATACCCCGAGGCCTGAGCGCCTCCCTGAGACTCCCCTATACCTTCCTCTGACCTTCCAACACCCATACTTTCATCTCTACTTTGATCACCCCCTATAGCAGCTCTACCTTCTTATGAGCTTCCCCTTCTATCTACACCTCTTCTGCTCTCGTCAGAAGACCTTCTAGGGTCTCGTGACGTTCCCTCCCTGCTTGACCTGTGAGATCTTGCCCTTGGCAATGCAGGTGGTTGAGCAGCTGTACCCTCACTTTCAGGTGGGACTCCAGTCAATCTCGCGGATCGACGAGTTCCTCGCATCTTAACTCTTTCTGAAAACAGCACAAAACATAACTTATCAGCAATACATAGTCCATGTGGAAACACATGAACTCACAAACATCAATCATATATAAACAATGCACATGCATAAATCATGGCATTCCACAGCATCATACAGACAGGACTAACATCCTATCCTAGTGGACATGTTTTCCTACTGTGCTTGACCTACTAGAACCTCTATGAGCCCAACACTCTCTCTATAGGTCCGACCACATGAACCTAGGGCTCTGATACCAATCTGTAACAACCCGGAAACCGAACTGCCACCGGCACTAGGATCCAGATCGACTTAAGGTCGCCGGGACCCGTAGTAAGCCTGCTATACTGTCTATGTACCTGTAAAATCCCATACATGATCATACATTTCCTGTAAACAATTAAAACTTTTCTTCATTCCAAGGCTTAACCTGTGCATGCACTAACTCTGTACTATAAACATCCCTACTAGAGCTCTCATCTATGCTCTAGGCGGATCAACCTCATAATGTTAAGCATGGTTTTCTCATATACATAATATAAAACATTTACATAAACTGACCATGTATATACAAAGGGATACTATCAACGGTCAAGCACAATTCTATACATCATAATACAGAACTACTATCTCTTTACATTTTCATGTCCACGCTAGCTATTACAATTCTTTTTTTCTTCTTCCATACCCTGTTGAACTCTCTCTCTGGACTCTGTACCTGCAAGACTGGGGTGGAGGGAGAGGGATGAGCTATACAAGCCCAATGAGTAGAACCATAAAACGTGATCTCATGTAATGCACCACATCACAGCCATTCCATCCTGTATCGCAGACAGACATGACCACCAAAAATCCCTATCCTGGGAGGATGCCTGGCCTAGCCAGGTCTTATAACCTCAAGTTGCCTGGCCCGGCCAGGTCTTACTCACTCTGCCCGCCTGGCCCAGCCAGGTCTTACTATCTCTGCTGCCTGGCCTAGCCAGGTCTTACCTACAGATGGCTGCCTGGCCCGGCCAGGTCTTATAACAGAGTCTCTCTGCCTGCCTGGCCCGGCCAGGTCTTACATTACAGAGGTAGGGCTATTGGGGTCGCCTTGGTCCGTCCACATCATCATGTACAGCAAATTATGCAATGCAATGCACCATCTTCGTGAAACTAGTGCAATCAGCCTACTATAGTCATCATGATGCATGAAAGATGCTAAAAGCATTTTAAAACAGTAGAAGTTCCACTCACCTCTGATAGACTCTGAACTAACTCTGCAGGTTCTGCTGCAGTACTCACTGCTGACTTCCTTGATTCCTCTGGTCCGTACCTACACAGGTGGACTCAAATGAGGGACCAAACTAACTCAAGAACATGTCTAAGAAACTCCCCAAAACCCCTCTAAACCATCCTAGAACAATCACATAAAACATGCAAAAGAGGGCTGGACAGAGCACTTTCGGCGGCAGGTTCGGCGGCCGAAACCCCACTCCAGAGACGAAACTCATGCATGTTCGGCGGCCGAACCCTTATCTTCGGCGGCCGAAACCCTTCGGGGGCAAGGTTCGGAGGCCAAAAGGCTCTCCAGAGACGAAAGTCTCCCACCTTCGGCGGCACCTTCGGCGGCCGAACCTTGCCTCCAGAGACGAAAGTCCCAAACTGCGGGGGCAAGCTTTGGCAGCCGAAGCCACCTCCAAACATGTTCGGCGGCCGAACCTTCCTTCGGCGGCCGAACCTGGTTTTGTCCAGTGGACAGAACCTGCCCTGCTTCATGCAAACATGCACCAAAACCCTTCAACATGCATACCAACTACTCCCAACTAGCACATACCATACATCATGCATATAGAGGCCCAAAACTAGCCTAAAACCTCAACCAAACATATCAAACAACACTTAAACATGCTTTTACACCAAATCATCACAAAACCTCACCTATACCTAATCATACATACTATCCATCAAACTTCCATAAAGCCTTTAAAAAACATTAAAGAAGATTCAGGATCTGTACATACCTCTCCTAAACAAGAGATTACACGATCCCAACGTGGAGATATGGAGAAATCCTGTCTCAAACTCTCCAAGCTTCATAACTCACTTCTTTTGCTCAAATCTTCAAAACAACAACAAAACTCATCAAAAGTTTGAAAAGCTTGAGGGAAAACATGAAAATCTCCCAAGGAGACTCAGAGCCTCACCTCTGGTAGTGAAAATGGAGAAATCTTACCCAAATCACCGCCTTTGACCTTTTTAAAGATGGCTGGCCAGACCACCTTCGGCGGCCAAATGTGAAGCCGAAACCATGCAAGGTTCGGCGGCCGAAAGTCACCTTCGGCGGCCGAACTTGCTGTTTTTCCCTTACTTCTTTTCTTTCAAAACTTATTGCTTTTAACACTTTAAAACATTAAAACATGTTAAAATACTTTAGCAAACATACATAATACCCTTCTCGAGGGTTCCGACACCCGAGACTCCCCCGGTCTACAGGAATTCCGATGCCGGACTCAAGCCGGGTATTACAATGAGCTTCTCTGATAATGTCCCCCCTCAGGTTTGCATCATCTGGTACACATAGTCGACTCCCATAACGGAGGATCCCTTGGCTATCAAACCTGAACTCTGCACTGTTGTCTGACTGAACAGTCTTGGCAATTTTCACTAACCCTGGGTCCTCATGTTGTTTCTGAGCCACCTGCTCCAGAAACATGGGTGTCACTCTCATTTGAGCTATCAAAGCTCCCGTACCAGACAACTCTAGCTGCAGCCCTTCCTCGATGACCTTGTAAAACTCCGACAACACTGGTCGCCTCTCTTCTGCTATGTGGGACAAACTGCCAAGTGATTTCCGGCTTAAGGCGTCTGCCACTACATTCGCCTTACCCGGATGGTACTGGATCTTACAATCATAGTCACTGAGCAGTTCTACCCACCTTCTCTGCCTCAAATTCAGCTCTCTCTGACTCAAGATGTACTGTAAACTCTTGTGATTTGTGAAGATCTCACATTTAACCCCATACAGGTAATGCCTCCACATCTTGAGTGCAAAGATAACTGCTGCCATTTCTAGGTCGTGTGTGGGGTAATTCAACTCGTGCTTCTTCAACTATCTAGAAGCATAAGCAATCACCCTATTGTTCTGCATCAAAACACAACCTAGTCCCACTCGGGACGCATCACAGAACACTGTGAAGTCCTCATCACTGACCGGCAGAGCTAGCACTGGTGCCGTCGTTAACCTTCTCTTTAGCTCTTCAAAGCTCTCCTCACACTAGTCTGACCATACAAACTTCTGGTTCTTCTTGGTCAGTCTAGTCATAGGATTTGCAATCTTCGAGAAATCCTGCACAAACCTCCTGTAGTAGCCTGCCAAACCCAAGAAACTCTTAATCTCTGTCACTGTGGTGGGTCTGGGCCAGCTAGCTACCGCCTCAACCTTCTTGGGGTCTACCTCAATACCCTTTGCTGACACTACATGCCCCAAGAATGAGATGGTCCTTAACCAGAACTCACATTTAGAGAACTTGGCATACAAGCCATGCTCTTTCAAGGTCTGCAGAACTGTCCTCAGATGATGGGCATGCTCCTCTGCATCTCTGGAATACACTAGGATATCATCGATGAAGATAATAACGAAGTGATCCAGATATTCGCTGAAAACCCTGTTCATGAGGTCCATAAATGTTGCAGGGGCATTAGTCAACCTGAACGGCATTACCAAGAACTCATAATGCCCATATCTGGTCCTGAAGGCTGTCTTTGGCACATCCTCTTCTTTAACTCTCAACTGATGATACCCGGACCTCAGATCTATTTTAGAGAAACAACCTGCTCCAGCTAGCTGGTCGAATAGATCGTCGATCCTAGGCAGGGGATACTTATTCTTGATAGTGACCTTGTTCAACTGCCTGTAATCGATACAAAGTCTGAGGGATCCATCCTTCTTTCTGACAAAAAGCACTGATGCACCCCAAGGTGAGGTACTAGATGAAACCCTTGTCTACCAACTCTTGCAACTGTTCTTTCAGCTCTTTTAACTCTGCTGGTGCCATCCTGTAGGGAGGAATAGAGATCGGTCTGGTACCAGGCAACAACTCTATTTCAAACTCTATCTCCCTATCAAGTGGTAGTCTTGGAAGCTCGTCTGGGAAAACATCTGGAAACTCTTTGACTACTGGCACTGAGGCTGGTTCCCTAACCTGCTTATCTAGCTCTCTCACATGAGCTAAAAACCCCTGACAACCCCTCCTAAGCAACCTACGAGCCTGAAGGGCTGATATCAAACATCTAGGTGTTCCCCTCCTATCTCCCCTGAAGACACACTCTGACCCATCCAGATCTCTGAGACTAACCATCTTGTCTCTACAGTCTAAGGTAGCACCATATGTGGATAGCCAATCCATCCCTAGAATGACATCAAAATCCGTCAAATCTAGAACCACAAGGTCAGCTGGAAGGCATCTCCCCTCTATGAACACTGGACTGAAACGGCAGACTGACTCTGCCACCGATGGGTCACACTTGGGTCCACTGACCCAGAGAGGACATTCTAACCCAGAGACTATCAGACCCAACCTCTCTACGGCTCTAGAGCAATAAAGGAATGAGAAGCACCGGGGTCCATCAAAGCATACACATCAGAACAACCAATGATGAGATTACCTGACACCACTGTGTTAGATGTGTTAGCCTCCTCTTGTGTTACTGTGAAGATCCGTGCTGGGGCTACCGGACCTCCACCTTGGGAACCTGCTGCTGAAGAAGAGGCTGCCCCTCTCCCTCTACCTCTGCCACTACTCTGAGGCATGGCTGGCGCTGCTGGCTGAGCCACACTGCCAGAAGTCATCTGCTGGGATGGTGCCCTTAAGGTTGCTGTAGGACATTCCCAAGCAAAATGCCCTTCCTGTCCACAATTATAACAGACAGTAGATCCCAACCGACAAGCTCCTCTGTGTGATCTCCCACATCTTGCACATACTGGACTGCCTGTGCCAGAGCTTGAGCCACTACCCATTCCCAGACCAGATTTAATCTTGCTTCAGAACTTGTTCTTTCTACCTTTTGCCTTTTCCCCTCTCTGTTTACTTGCACCTGCTGACTTCTGAGAAGAAGGATCTAACTTAGACCCAGAAGACTGTGCCTTAGACTGTTTGACTGTCCCCTGTATGATGGCACTTGCCTCCATCTTTCTAGTTGCATCCATTATAGAGTGGAAACTCTCTTTCTCTGCTGGAAGAATCAAGGAGGAATACCTTCTGATCAGTGTCATAAGCCTGACTCACATATTGTAGCAGTTCCAGGAACTTATCAGTGTATTCATCAACACTCATATCTTCAGTCTGTCTCAGCTGTTCAAACTCTATAACTTTCATCTCCCTGGAACTGTCAGGAAAAGCCCACCCAGCAAACTCATTAGCGAACTCTTCCCAAGACATGCTATCTATCTTGGGCTCCACATAACTCCTGTACCACTCTCGGGCTTTCTTGCACTTTAACGTGAACCCTGCCATTTCAATGGCTCTGCTATCATCAGCCCCTAACTCCTCGGTTATCATCCTAACCGATCTGAGGTACTCAAAGGGGTCATCTCCCGTATTAAACTTGGGAGCATCCAGCTTCAGGTACTCTGTCATCTTCACTTTACTTCCCCCAGAAGAGCTAGGCTGAGGTACTTGTACAGCTGAGGTCACTGGTTCTGGTGGTGGAGGAGGTACTGAACTACTTGGTTCAGGGTATGCTGTACCCGGATGAAAAGGTGTAGGTGGATACATGGGATAGGGTGGATAAAAAGAAGAATAAGGCACATATGGCATGTAGGTAGGATATGGGGTAAAGCTAGAGTAATCCGACGTACCTCCCATCGGATATCCCGGGCCCTGTGGAAAGGGTGGATACTGGGGTGGATAACCAAACCTCGAGGCCTGAGCGCCTCCCTGAGACTCTCCCATACCCTCTTCAGACCTACCCATACCCATGCTCTCTTCTCCTCCCTGATCAACATCCATAGCCTCCCTCTCTTCATCCAACCTCCCTCCTCTGTCTATTCCTCTTCTGCTCTCGTCAGAAGGCCTTCTAGGGTCCCTTGACGTGCCCTCACTGCTTGATCTTTGAGACATTGCCCTTGGCAACGCCAGAGGACGAGCATCAGATCCCTCACTCCTTGGTGGGACTCCAATCAATCGTGCAGATCGACGAGTTCCTCTCATCTTAACTCTGAGAAACAACACATAACATAACACATTAGCAACATATGGTCCATGTGGAAACATATGAACCCTCAAGCATACATCACATGTCATCAATGCACATGCATGAATCATGGCATTTCACATCATCATATAGACAGGACTCCACATCCTATCCTAGTGGACATGATTCCTATTGTGCTTGACCTACTATAACCTCTATGATTCCGACACTCACTCTATAGGTCCGACCATATGAACCTAGGGCTCTGATACCAATCTGTAACGACCTGAAAACCGGACCGCTACCGGCGCTAGAATCCAGATCGGCTTAAGGCCGCCGGGACCCGTAGCAAGCCTGCTATACTCTCTGCATACCTGTAAAATCCCATACATAATCATACATACCCTGTAAAAACATTTAAAACTTTGCTCTATCTCAAGGCTAAACTTGTGCATGCACTAACTCTGATCTCTATGCACAGACCCCCTTACTAGAGCCCTCATCAAATGCCCTAGTTGGGTCCACACAATATATGTTAAGCCTGGTATTCCATACTCATTAATTAAACATTTATATGAACAGACCATGTATACAAAAAGGGATTTACATACATATGGGTCAAGCACAACACTATACAACATTCTTTACAATACGCTACTATCTCTTTTACAATAATACATGTCCACTCTATACTATTACAAAACTCTTTACTCTTCCCATCCTCTGCTAAACTCCCCCTGTACACTAGACCTGCAAAACTGGGGTTCAGGGAATGGGGTGAGCTATACTAGCCCAGTGAGTAGAACAATATAAACATGTTAATAAAGCATGCTCTCATGGAATGCGTCATAGCACAAACAATTCACATCTCGGATTAGACATGACTCCAGGACTCCCTCTGTTATTCCGGCCCCTAAAGGAGCTCACATAAGATTAGTCTCGATCCACAGAGAGCTCACACAGGCTATACAATACCTGATATGGTGCCCGACCCAACAAGGGCTCACACAGGACTTATCCATCATAATGCCCGGCTCTCAAAGGACTCACACAAGACTAAACAGATCTATGGGCTACTGAAGTCGCCTTGGTCCAATCCACACCAACATTAAATAATGCAATGCAACATATTCGTGATCTCTAATGTGATACAACCTAGTATCCACATGGCATTTATGATGCGTGCTGCATGCTAAAACTTTCATTAACTTTAAAACATTAATAGTTTAGTTCTACTCACCTCTGGCTAACTCTGTACTGACTCTGAGCAGTGCTCACTACTGATCTCTTTGGTTCCTCTGGTCTGTTCCTACACAGATGGACTCAGATGAGGGACCAAACTAATACAAGAACATCTCTATAAAACTCCCCAAAAACCCCTTAAAACCTCCTAGAACAAACACATATAGCATGCAAAAGAAGGCTGGATATGGCACTTTCGGCGGCAGGTTCGGCGGCCGAAAGTCCCCTTCAGAGACGAAACTCGGGTACCTTCGGCGGCCGAATCCTAACTTTCGGCGGCCGAAAGTCCCTTCCTAGCCCTAAAGCCCTGCTTTCGGGGGCAAGGTTTCGGGGGCAGATAACACTTCAGAGACGAAAGTCTCAAACCTTCGGCGGCACTTTCGGCGGTCGAACCCTCCCTCCAGAGCCGAAAGTCCAAACTTTCAGGGGCGGGTTTAGGCAGCCGAAACTACCTCCTTAGCACCTTCGACGGCCAAAACTGGATTTTTCCAGTTAGGCAGAACCTTGCTCCAACTCATGCACAACTCTCCCAAAACTCACTCAAACATGCAACCAATTCTACCACAGCAACATATACTCAAGTATATGCACAAAGGGGTCCAAAACTAACTTAAAACCCCCACCAAGCAACCCATAAACAACACATAAACATGCTTGTGCACAAAACACACCTAAAACCCTACTTAGCCTAAACATGCATCTCTACCCATAAACTCCATAAAACTTTCATAAAACATTATTAAAGAAGCTGAGGATCACACTTACCTCTTGAAGATCTAGAGAAGAAGTGATCCTAACGTGGAGATATGGAGAAATCCACTCTCAAAGTCTCTAAGCTTCAAAACTTAGGTCTTTTGCTTAAAATCTTCAAAACAACATAAAAACCCATTAAAACCATGAAATATTTGAGAAAACATGAAAATCACCCAAGGAAGATCATGGTCTCACCTTTGTCTGTGAAAATGGAAGAAATCTTATCCAAATCACCGACCTTTGACCTTTTATAGGTGGCTGGCCAGACCACCTTCGGCGGCCAAACGTGAAGCCGAATGCCATGCATGTTCGGCGGCCGAACTTTACCTTCGGCAGCCGAACCTGGCAAAACTTCCTTGGTGCTTTTCTTTCAAAACTCATTTTCCTTTATACTTTAAACCTTAAAACATTTAAAACACATAGAAAAACATACCTATTACCCTTCTAGAGGATTCCGACATCCGAGATTTCTCCGGACTACAGGAATTCCGATGCCGGACTCTAGCCGGGTATTACACCTCCATAACCAACCTATTGATTCAATCAAGATAACCATGTTTCAATGATCAACTCAAACAACCAAGGTGGATCCATATCTTCAACTAGACCTTTCTCATATTGATTTCTCTTATATTTTAGATTACTTGCTGTTTTAATTGCTTTCAATAGTTGTTAGTCAAATCACTCTCAGAACCCCCCTATTTACTTTCCTTGCACTTTACTTCCATTGTTCTTTAGTTATTTGCTTTCAATTGTGTTTTCAATTAATCATCTTGGTCTTGATTAAGAAATATAGACTTGTTATCAATTCTCTGTGGATTCGATCCTTCACCACTATCTGCAGTTGTAAATTGTTGATAACCAAGAAGATTATTTTTGACCAGCTTCGACAACCGCGAGTCAAAAATTGGCGCCGTTGCCGGGGAATTGATTTTACTTGTTTATTTTCTTTCACGACTAGATCTGAATCATGGAGGAGGTATGTACATCTAATCTCCCTTCTCAAATTCCTAACCTAGCCTCAATTGTGGAAAGATTTGTCTTAGAACTACAGGCTCGACGACTTAAGCTATCTCAGCCATGTATGATATGTGCATATGTGGGACATCTAACTTTTGAATGTCCTACACTTATTGAGGATGACCAACAAGTAGATGCATTTGGAGGATACTATGGACAGCCAAGACACGATCCCTACCATGACACATACAATTCAAATTGGGGAGACCGTCCGAATTATGGCTATGCATGGGATAACGACTATCAAAATTATCAAGGATATCAAGCCCAACCAAAACCTCCAAGTTTCAACCAACACCTTGAAGAGAAGATGAGGGCATTGGCAATTTCTATACAAAACCTCGAACAGCGAGTGGAACAATTAGCCACCTCACCGAATGCAAACATGTTGACAAGAGAGGAAGAGCTTCAAGATGTATGGGATGATGATGAAAGTTGGCAAGTGCAAGAATGAGTTGCTGAAGAAACATAACTAGAATACTGTTTGTCCAAACAAACGGATCAAACAGAACTTGTTTGTAATACCCCGTCTGTTCTGGCATCGGAATTCCTACCGTCCGGTGGAATCCCAGATGTCGGACCTTAGGTGAGGGGTATAGTAAGGGTAAATGAAGGTTTTCTAAAATGTTTTAAGTGTTTTAAGATTGTAAAAGAGTTAATGGTTTTGAGGTTTTAAAGGAAAGGAAATGAGTTTTGAAGATAAAAGGCCAAGGAGGAGTCTGCAAAGTTCGGCCGCCGAAGGTCAAGTTCGGCCGCCGAACATGCGAAGGCTTCGGGTGCGCTTTGTGGCCTCCGAAAGCTAAGCTCAAGCAAAACAAGGTTCGGCCGCCGAAGGTGAGGTTCGGCCGCCGAACATGCATGAGTTTAGGAGGCACATTCGGCTGCCGGAAGTGGTTGACCAAGCCTTCTATAAAAGCCCCTTAGGTCGGTTTAAGAGGAGAGTTTCTTTCCTCTTCCCACCCAAGGTGAGCTCCTGCCCTCCTTGAAATGATTTCATGGTTTTCCAAGTTCTTTTATGGATTTTTAATGAGTTTTAACTTGGTGTTAAGGTTTTGAGCAAAAAGAGTGAGTTTTGGAGACTTGGAGCTTGTGTTGCTTGAGTTCTCCACCTTTGCAAGCTAGGATCACACCAGCCTTTGTTCTTCAAGAGGTAAGTGTTGATCCATGGTTTTTATGATGTTTTTAGTAAGTTTTATGGAGGGAGAAAGGGTAGAAGTTGCATGGTTTGCATGAGTTGTGCATATTAGGGTTCTTTGTACCCTTTATGCCTTTGTGAGCCAAGTGAATGGCTTTTGGGGTTTTGAGCTGGTTCTAAGCCTCTATGTGTTGGTAAGAGTGTGTTAGAAGCATGTTTTAAAGGTTTGATGAAAGTCTCATGGTTGAGATGCATGTTGGTGTTTAGTTGAGTTTTGGGGTGTTTATGTGTATATGCATGTTATGTGTTGAGTTTGTTGTGTTTGTTGGGGTTTTAAGTTAGTTTTAGACCCCTATGTGCATATACAAGCGTATATGTTTGTTGAGGTTTAGTGTGTTGCTTGTTGGGAAGCGTTTGGGGGAAGTTTGCATGAAGCAGGGCAAGTTTCTGTCCGCTGGGCAAAGCCAGGTTCGGCCGCCGAAAGGAGCTTCGGCCGCCGAACCCTGTGAGGAGGTGGTTTCGGCTGCCAAACCTTGCCCCCGAAAGTTTAGACTTTCGGCTCTGGATGGGAGGTTCGGCCGCCGAAGGTGCCGCCGAAGGTTAGAGACTTTCGTCTCTGGAGTGTGTTTTGGCCCCCGAACCTTGCACCCGAAAGGGTTCGGCCGCCGAAAGTGGAGTTTCGGCCGCCGAAGGTATGTGAGTTTCGTCTCTGGAGAGGACATTCGGCCGCCGAACCTGCCGCCGAAAGTGCCTGTCCAGCCTTTTCTTGGGTGTTTCTTTGCATGCTTTTGTGATGCTTTAGAGGGGTTTTGGGGAGATGTTTTAGAGTTATATTAGAGTTGTTTGGCACCTCATCTGAGTCCATCTGTGTAGGATCGGATCTGAGGAACCAAGGTGTCCAGCAGTCAGTAGTTGCCCCAGAGTCAGGAGTGTCAGCCAGAGGTGAGTAGAACTAACTATGCATGTTTTTTAAAGTAAATGTATAAGAGGTAATGACAGTATGAGCATGAGACACGCATCATGATTGCCATGTGATATGGTAGGTTGTATAGCATTAGCTTTCACGAAGATGACAGATTGCATTACTTGATGTTATTGCTATGGATGGATGTTGAATGATCCGTTAGCCCTCATAGTGAAATAATATGACAGTATGAGCTTGATATGATATAGCATGCGCATGAGACTGGGTGTGGCAGTGTTGCCCCTGGTCAGATGATTACTGGGTGTGGCAGTTTTGCCCCTGGTACAGTTGGACAAGTAAAAGTAGACCGGGTGTGGCAGTGTTGCCCCTGGCTTAGTTGGTCATAAGATATGATACTTAAGAGGAGACCGGGTGTGGCGGTATTGCCCCTGGCACATTTGGACATACTAGAATAGGAAGCCCAGATGAGCTCCTTGGAGAGCCGGGCTTAGGAATGAGGGCCTTCGGTGACAATATCATCCTTGTTGTGAAATGTTTGTGTTGTGATGCATTTCATTAAAGCGTGATTGAATGACTGAGTAAATGAACGGTTTTTATATGGTCTCTACTCACTGGGCTCTAGTAGCTCACCCCTTTCCCTCACTCCCCAGTGTTGCAGGATCAGGATCAGGCTTGAGTTTGAGCAGTCAGGTCAGCAAAGAGAAGTCAGAGTGGCTATGGCTTGATCATAGCTATGCTGTAATAGATGTATAGTGTGGACATGATGTATGTTAAGCATGATGTATATAAAGAGATTGTATAGAAATGTAATAATAGAATTTATGTCAAAGTATAAGCCATATGTCATGTAATGAGTTAAAGGTTAGAGTTGTGCTTGGCCTTAGTGGTTGGTTAAATCCCTTGTTAATGATTGAGTAATGTTTTATGATAAGTAAGCTTAATGAATGATGAGATGTTGGAGGAGCCTATGAGGACTCCATTGTGCATGCACAGGTACAGATAGAAAAGAAACAGTTTACAGCTATAGTTCAGTATGCTCGGGGTAAACCTGAGAAGTTAGAAAGAAAAGTTTACAGTTTTAATGATATGTGAATCATGTTTGGGATTTGACCAGGTAATAGAGTATATGTTTGGCTTACTACGGGTCCCGGCGGCCTTAAGCCGATCTGGATCCTAGTGCCGGTGGCGGTTCGGAATACCGGGCTGTTACATTGTTGATAAGTCAAATATCATTGATTGTTTGAGCAAAGATATTTTTGATATAAAAGATGATATTCTAACCAATGATTCATGCAGGGAGGCTAGCCAAGAAGATGATGAAAGTCAGGAAGAACCAAAACTGAAAGAAACCACTTGCAGCATCCAACAGATTGACATTGCGCAGCCAGAAGATTTTCGGCCGCCGAATCTGATTGACTTTCAAACGCCGAATCCCTCGCCACAGCCTGCTCCGCACACTGAAAACATTTGGCCGCCGAACATATCCCACTTTCGGCCGCCGAACCCTACTGACCTTCAGGCACCGAATCCTGTAGCACCACTTCAGAAACACATTGCGCAAACAGAAGACCTTCGGCCGCCGAACATTGAGCACTTTCGGCCGCTGAACCTAAATGGCTTGCAGACGCCGAATCTCTCACATCAGCTTCCAACGCAGATCAGTCTTCCACTTCCGGTAAGTCTTGCGCAGAAGGAGCAATCTGAAACTCCTTTCAGCCTTCCAACACAAACAGCCCATGCTCATAAGGAACAAATGGTGTTCCAAGCACCTAAACTAAAGGAGTATGCAGATCAATGCCTTCCCAAACCTCCAGATAAGGTAGAGTTTGTTTTGCCAGATTTTAGTACCAATTTGCAGCTACACATAGAGAAACACGAATTGGAGTTCAAAATGTTTCCCAATCATCTCAAGAATGCAAACATAAGTGCTAGAGGCACACCTCATCCGAAAGAAGAGAAGCTAATCATGTTACTTCATGAGTACATGGAAAAAATAGGATGGGCAATGACCAAATCAAAAGGAGTGCTACACTTTTTGCTCAATACAGTTGGGACTCTTTTCCCTTCTCCAATTACTTGAGCCTCGATCAAGTGGATCGCACCATGCACACCACACCCAGGGGAGTACTCAGTTTCCTTTATTCTTTTATGTTTCTTATATATTGAGGACAATGCATGATTTAAGTGTGGGGATGCATATCTCTCTTCCTCTTCTTCTTCTTCTCTTCTTCTTCTCCTTCTTCCTTTCAGTTTTGGCGAAAATTTTTTCTTTTCCCTTTCAGTTTTGCGATTTGCTTAGTTCTGAATAGCCACAATTTAATTTCTTTTTCATTTATGCTTTCAATAATATACACACAACCACAACCATTCCTCCCCTTTTTGTTTTGCTCTACTCAAACTTATGAACTATGTAGGATGAGTTTTTCTTTCCTTGACCCCATTGATGTTATGACTCTTTAAACTTATGTTGAATCACTTGCAGTGAGTTGTGTTCATGTTTGAGAATTACCTTTTGAATTGAATCTTTGAGTTTGCCATGGTGAAAAATATATTGATGACCCTCAATTGATGAGAAAAAGTTGAAAGTGTGTGAATGAACTTAATGTGACTTGCTTTAGCAATAAGTGTTGATTTGCCCAAATCATTGAGAGAAAGAAAATTCAGCAAAGGCAAAGCCCTCAAAAGCACAATTCAAAAACTGTTCCAATGGTCAAAAGACTAAGAACAAGGCTACTAGCCACTTGGATAGGTGACCAACTGAAATATCAAAAAGTTACATAAAAAATAGGTTGGTGACCTCTCCAAGCAAGATCTAAAGTGCAAAAGCCTGAATAAAGTACTTCAAGGTAAGGGCAAGTCACACCAAAAGCTAGAAAAAGTCTTAACAATAATTTGCATGTATGATCTCTCTTGAGGAAAACAAATCCTAGCCATGGTGAGCAAAAGGAAGCAAGGAAAAGAGGTAAGTAATCTTCATGCACATACTCTTCACTACAATGCTTCAACATAGGTGTCTTGAGTAAGAGCTTAAAGTGGAAATAAGGATCAAGTAGCAAAGAAAACTTATTTGACTATGTTTGTTTGCTTGAGGACAAGCAAAAGCTTAAGTGTGGGGGTATTTGATAGAGCATAAATTAGCCCATATTATCATGATGTTCTTGATGTCTATTTACATCTTTTCTACCTAATTTTGTGGTTTTTAATCATGTTTTGCAGATATTAGGTGAAAAGGAACATTCAAGAGAAAATGCTCTTAAAACTGCTCAAAAGTGCCAAATCTGGAAAAGCCACCTTCGGCAGCACCTTCGGCGGCCAAAAACCTAGTCTAGAGACGAAACTGCCCCACCTTCGGCGGCACCTTCGACCGCCGAACATTAGTTCCAGAGACGAAAGTCGGCCTCCTTCGGCGGCACCTTCGGCCGCTGAACCTTCATTCCAGAGCCGAAAGTCCCCTTCCGCAAGGAACTTTAGGCAGCCGAAAATGCATTCAAATCTCCTCCTTCCTTATTCAAGAAGCCATATCCCAAGTTGCCATATTTGAGGAGCCAAATAAGGGAAGTATCTTGAGATCCAAATCTTCAAGATTCACATTTAATTATTGGATCTCAAATGTAAGACCCCGCTCGTTTAGGCACCGGAATTCCTACCGGCCGGTGAAATCTCGGATGTCGGACCCTTTGAGAGAGGTATAGCAAGGGAAAAGGAAAGGTTTTCTTCAATGTTTTTAAAGGGTTTTATGGTTTTAAAAGGAAAGAAAATAGATTTTGAAAGAGAAAAGACCAAGGAGGCATGTGCCAGGTTCGGCCGCCGAAGGTAAGTGCAGCCGCCGAACCTGCCCGAGTTTCGCCTCTGGAGAGGACTTTCGGCCGTCGAAAGTGCCGCCGAAGGTGCCCTATTTCGCCTTCCTTTGCATGGTTTTCCTTGCATGCTTGTGATGTTTTAAGGGGGTTTTTGGGGAGATGTTTAGAGTTATGTTAGAGTTGTTTGGTCCCTCATGTAAGTCCACCTGTGTAGGATCGGACCTGAGGAACCGAGGTGTCCAACAGTCAGTAGCTGTTCCAGAGTCAGGAGTGTCAGCCAGAGGTGAGTAGAACTGAACTATGTTTTAAAGTTAATGAATGTTTTAGCATAATCCACGCATCATGAATGCCATGAGATATATTAGGCTGTATTGCATTAGTGTTCACAAAGATGACGCATTGCATTCTTTATTGTTGTTGCTGTGGATGAATGTTGATGATCCATTAGCCCTCAGAATGATATGATAGGAATGATATGAAATGATAGGAGATGACATGATATGCTATGATATGCTATGATATGAGATGAGTTAGAGATGAGTTAGGGGAAACCAGGTAAGAGGCACAGCCTCCCTGGCACGTGCTAGACAGAAAGTGGCGCAGTTGGACTGTAAGAGAACAGGTTAGAGGCTCCGCCTCCCTCGCTCAGTTGGACTGTACGAGAACAGGTTAGAGGCTCTGCCTCCCTGGCACAGTTGGACTGTAAGAGATGATCAGGTATGAGGCTCCGCCTCCCTGACATCCTTGGACTTGATAGGCAATGCGATGCTTGAGAGGCATCTTTGATGTATTGAGGGCTATTGGTGACAATGTCATCCTTGATGTGATATGTTTGTGTTGTGATGCATTTCATGATAGCATATGTTTTACTTAATGATTTTTATGGTTTCTACTCACTCGGCTCTAATAGCTCACCCCTCTCCCTTAATCCCCAGTTTTGCAAGACCAGAGTTAAGTCTGAGTATGGGAAGTCAAAGTCAGCTATGGGAAGTCTGAGTGGCTATGGCATGATCATAGCTATGTTGTACTAGAGTAATGATTGTAAAGAGTTATATAATGAAAGAGTTTATGTCAAGTAATGTATAGTCAAGTGTTATGTGTGAATGTGTCTAAGGATAGACTTGTGCTTGACCTTAGTGGTTGGTTAAATCCCTTGTATACATGATCGTTATGAGATAAATGTTTAATATGTTTTATGAAAAGCAAGCTTTATGAATGAGATGTTACTCAAAGGAGCAGCCTTTAAGGACTCCAGGGTAGAGTTTAAGTTATGAATATGTGCATGCACAGGTTCAGCCTGATAGAAAGAAAAGAAAAGTTTTCTGTTTCAGAAAATACTTGGGGTAAGCCTGAGAGAGTAAAAAGTTTAAAAGTTTTAAGAAAATGTTAATCATGTATGGGATTATACCTGGTGTTCAGGATGTATTGAGGCTTGCTACGGGTCCCGGCGGCCTTAAGCCGATCTGGATCCTAGCGCCGGTAGTGGTCCGGTTTTCGGGTCGTTACAGAGTGGTATCAGAGCCCTAGGTTCACATGGTCGAACCTAGAGTGTGTTGGGGCTCATAGAGGTATGAGAAGGGCAAGCACAATAGGAAGAATTATGACCACTATGATAGGATGTAGCGTCCTGTCTATATGATGATGTGAAATGCCATGTTTACACGCATGTGCATTAATGTTATGCTATGTATGTGTGGGTTCATGTGTTTCTGCATGAATCGTATGATGCTGATGTTTAAAGTGTTGCGTGTTGTTTCTCAGGGAGCAGAATGCGAGGTACTCGTCGATCTATGAGATTGACTGGAGTTCCACCTGAGAATGAGGGCATGGATGCCCGTCCGCCTGCATTGCCTAGAGCAATGTCTAGAGGGACCAGTGGAGAGAGTGCATCAAGGGACTCGAGAAGGGCTTTGGATGCAGGCACAGGGAGATCAGTTCAGGACAGAATGTCAGTTGATGCGAGGGAAGCAGAGGAGGAGGACCAGAGGAGGGATAGTAGTCTGGGCATGGGTATGCCAGGAGAGGATGTGGGAGAATCTCAAGGAGGCGGTCAGGCCTCGGGTTTTGCTCACCCACCCCAGTATCAGCCTCATCCGCAGAGTTCAAGGTATCCGATGGGGGTTACGTCGGAGTACTCTGGTTTTCACTCATATCCTAGTTTCATGCCCTATCCACCTGTTTATCCACCATACCCACCTTACCCCATGTATCCACCCCCACCTTTCTATCAAAGTCCAGCAAACCCTACTCCGGAGAATGCTGTACCTCCTCCACCACCAGTAGAACCTATGGTTCCAGAAGGTCAAGTACCTGAACCTAGCTCTTTTGAGGGAAGCAAAGTAAAGATGACGGATTATCTAAAGTTGGATGCTCCCAAGTTCGAAACAGGAGATGACCCATTTGAGTATCTCAAAACGGTGAAGATGATAACCGATGAGCTAGGAGCTGATGACAGTAGAGCCTTACAGATGGCAGGGTTCACATTGAAATGTAAGAAAGCTCGAGAATGGTTTAAACATTATGTGGACCCAAGGTTGGACAGGATGTCATGGGAACAGTTTGCCAATGAGTTCACAGGTTGGGCATTTCCGGACAGCTCGAGGGAGCTGAAGGTTATAGAGTTCGAGCAGTTGAGGCAAACGGAGCATATGAGTGTTGAGAAGTATACGGACCGGTTTTTGGATCTGCTGCAGTATGTTGGTCAGACATATGATACTGATCAAAAGAAAGCTAAGAGGTATACCATGAGGCTCTATCCCAGGTATTCCTCCCTGATCATTGCCGCAGAAAGGGAGAGCTTCTACACGATTGTGGACGCAGCACGGAAGATGGAGGCTAGTGCCATCATCGAAGGTTCAGTTAAACCGCAGGTGGCACAATCCTCAGGTTCTAAAACCCCAGGGATGGAGAATGTTGATTTGTCCTCTTTGGGAGAAGCTGTCGCAAGGAGGAAAAAGAAAGTCAGAGGCCTTAAAGGGTCGAAGAAGAGCAAGTTCTGGAACCGGATGCAGTCTGGTCTGAGAATAGGTGATGGTTCGAGCTCTGGTTCGGTTAGCTCCAGATGTACGAGGTGCGGTAGACCGCACAAGGGAGTCTGTCTGATTGGGACAACAGCATGCTTCAGGTGCGGACAGGAGGGGCACATGGCACGTGAGTGTCCCACTACGACCTTGCTAGTACAGTCCCAGCAGGCAGTTTCAAGCAGAATAGCTCCACCAGTAGCTCCATCTATGAGGCAGGGCAGTGGTCGAGGCGGAGGAAGGGGGATAGCTCTTTCTTCAGTAGGTTCCCGAGGAGAAGGTCCATCAGCGCCAGCGCGGATCTTCGCCATGACCCAGCAGGAGGCTAACACATCGGACCCGATGGGATCAGGTAATCTCACTCTGGTATGTTCTGATGTGTATGTTTTGTGACCCCAGATGTTTCTCTTTCCTTTGTTTGTTTTGAGAGCCGTAGTGTGAGTGGGCTTGATAGCTTTTGGGTTAGACTGTCCTCTTTGGGTTAGTCGACCCAAGTGTGATCCATCTGTGGCAGGGTCAGTCTGCCAGTTTAGGTCAGAGGTTGTGGAGAGTAGATGCCTTCCACCCACCCTTGAGGTCCTTGACTAGAGTGTCTGGACGCCATGCTAGGGATGGATATGGTTTTCTACTTATGGTACTACCTTGCAGAGCAGATCAAGGTAGTCAGGTACAGAGAGTCGGATGGATCAGAGGTAGTCTAGAGCAGAGTCAGTGTAAGGGACACCTAGAGGTTTGTTATCAGCCCTATAGGCTTGTGGTTTGTTTTGGAAAGGTTGTCAAGGGGTTCCAGCTCTCGAAAGAGAGTGAGTGCGAGGGTCAGGTTAGGGAATCAGCCTCGGTGCCTGTAGATAGAAAAGGTTCTAGATGTTTTTCCAGACGAAGTTCCAGGAGTATCATCTGTTCAGGAGATAGAGGTCACAAGAGAAGGAAAGCATGGCATTGGACCAATCTCTATCCCCCACAGAATGGTATCAGCAAGATAAAAGAGTGGAAGAGCGGTTTCTGGAGTTGGTAGACAAGGAGTTTATCTGACCTAGTACCTTACCCTGGATTGATCCAGTGTTGTTGTGGGAAAAGCAGGATAGATCCTTGAGACCCTGTGTCAACTGTAGTCAGTTGAATAGAGTCACTACCAGGAAGGAGTGTCTATTACTTGGGATCGACGACTTATCTGACCAGCTAGCGAAAGCCGGTTGTTTGTCAAGATAGATCTAAGATTCGGGTACGATCAGTTGAGAACCAGAGAAGAGAAGGTGCCGAAGACAATGTTCAGGACCAGATATGGGCAGTAGGGTTCTTAGTGATGCCGTTCGGGCCAGCCGATGCCCTGCAGCATTCAGGGACCGTATAAAAAGAGTTTAGAGCCAGTTTCTGGAACACTATGGTATTGTTTTCATTGACGATGCCTTGGTGCGCCCTAGGGCGCAGAGGAGCATGCCCAGTATCTGAGGATAGAGTTTAGCCTTAGGAGAACACGGCTTGGACGCCCAGTTCTCCAAATGAGAGTTTCAGAGTTAAAGCGAACCCTAAGAAAGCATAAGGAAGAAGCAGAGGTTAGGTGAGTAGAGAGTAAGAGGAAGAGTAGAGAAGAAAGAAGAAGAGAGGAAGAGTAGAGAAGAAAGAAGAAGAGAGGAAGAGTAGAGAAGAAGGGAGAAGAGAAAGGATCAGAGTGCGCAGCGGAAGCTTGTGAAGTTTAAGAGAAGGTTTGCGGTTTGCTGAAGGTGTTTCTTATGGACAGTCCTGGTGGTTCTGTATGGAGAAAATCCATTTGGACTTCCAGGTTCCTGTAGTATGGACGTTCGTGTCAAATCCAAGTGAGGTTCTTACGGACCCAAAGGTGGAGAGTGTAAGACCTCTCACCTATGTGAAGTAGTGAGTGCGGATGATCAACACACAAGTGAGGAAGTTGAAGAACAAGGAATCCTGATGGTAGTCTTTTGGAATCACCTCAGTGTGAAAAGTGTGTTTGAGGGACCGAGAGTTCCTGCTCCAGCAGTCCCTGTGTCTCTCTTTGGAGAGCGGTTTTAGGTTTCGCTTGTTTTTTTGCTTGCAAGTTTATGTGTTTATGTATGCTCATGCATGTGTTACCCGAGGAACATTCAGGGACGAATGTTCTTAAAGGGGGGAGAATGTACGACCCCGCTCGTTCAGGCACCGAAATTCCTACCGCTCGGTGGAATCTCGGATGTCGGACCCTTTGAGAGGGGTATAGCAAGGGAAAAGGAAAGGTTTTCTTCAATGTTTTTAAAGGATTTTATGGTTTTAAAAGGAAAGAAAATAGATTTTGAAAGAGAAAAGACCCAGGAGGCATGTGCCAGGTTCGGCCGCCGAAGGTAAGTTCGGCAGCCGAACCTGCCGCTAAACCTGCCCGAGTTTCGCCTCTGGAGAGGACTTTCGGCCGCCGAAAGTGCCGCCGAAGGTGCCCTGTTTTGCCTTCCTTTGCATGGTTTTCCTTGCATGCTTGTGATGTTTTAAGGGGATTTTTGGGGAGATGTTTAGAGTTATGTTAGAGTTGTTTGGTCCCTCATGTAAGTCCACCTGTGTAGGATCAGACCTGAGGAACCGAGGTGTCCAGCAGTCAGTAGCTGTTCCAGAGTCAGGAGTGTCAGCCAGAGGTGAGTAGAACTGAACTATGTTTTAAAGTTAATGAATGTTTTAGCATAATCCACGCATCATGAATGCCATGAGATATATTAGGCTGTATTGCATTAGTGTTCACAAAGATGACGCATTGCATTCTTTATTGTTGTTGCTGTGGATGAATGTTGAATGATCCATTAGCCCTCAGAATGATATGATAGGAATGATATGAAATGATAGGAGATGACATGATATGCTATGATATGCTATGATATGAGATGAGTTAGAGATGAGTTAGGGGAAACTAGGTAAGAGGCACCGCCTCCCTGGCACGTGCTAGACAGAAAGTGGCGCAGTTGGACTGTAAGAGAACAGGTTAGAGGCTCCGCCTCCCTGGCTCAGTTGGACTGTAAGAGAACAGGTTAGAGGCTCCGCCTCCCTGGCACAGTTGGACTATAAGAGATGATCAGGTATGAGGCTCCGCCTCCCTGACATCCTTGGACTTGATAGGCTATGCGATGCTTGAGAGGCATCTTTGATGTATTGAGGGCTATTGGTGACAATATCATCCTTGATGTGATATGTTTGTGTTGTGATGCATTTCATGATAGCATATATTTTACTTAATGATTTTTATGGTTTCTACTCACTGGGCTCTAGTAGCTCACCCCTCTCCCTTAATCCCCAGTTTTGCAAGACCAGAGTTAAGTCTGAGTATGGGAAGTCAAAGTCAGCTATGGGAAGTCTGAGTGGCTATGGCATGATCATAGCTATGTTGTACTAGAGTAATGATTGTAAAGAGTTATATAATGAAAGAGTTTATGTCAAGTAATGTATAGTCAAGTGTTATGTGTGAATGTGTCTAAGGATAGACTTGTGCTTGACCTTAGTGGTTGGTTAAATCCCTTGTATACATGATCGTTATGAGATAAATGTTTAATATGTTTTATGAAAAGCAAGCTTTATGAATGAGATGTTACCCAAAGGAGCAGCCTTTAAGGACTCCAGGGTAGAGTTTAAGTTATGAATATGTGCATGCACAGGTTCAGCCTGATAGAAAGAAAAGAAAAGTTTTCTGTTTCAGAAAATACTCGGGATAAGCCTGAGAGAGTAAAAAGTTTAAAAGTTTTAAGAAAATGTTAATCATGTATGTGATTATACCTGGTGTTCAGGATGTATAGAGGCTTGTTACGGGTCCCGGCGGCCTTAAGCCGATCTGGATCCTAGCGCAGGTAGCGGTCCGGTTTCCGAGTCGTTACATCAAAGATCTAGCTCATTAAGTGAGCCAAATCCAAAGATCACAAGTTTCCCACTTCATTCAAGTTTCCAAAGAAGGCTCCACCTTCCTTATTAGTGCATGGGCAATCTCTTGGACTTAATGTACAGCATCTTGAGGATCTTGGACAGCTATGAAAAGACCAATGTGCCCCCACTTGCCTCCCATCACATGTGACTCGTTTTTGCCTCTACTCATGCACAACCAAGGCACATGCAACACCAAGGGCACTTTGGACAGCCTCCAAAGGACTCATGGACTGCCACCAAACCCTAAGGAGCCTCTCAAGACATATTTAAAGGCTTCAAGAAGACAAGGAAAGCAAATTTTGTCACACACAAATTCTCCAAGACTCTCCACTTTGATTCTTCATCTTCTTTCTTTTCTTTTCTTTTATTTTCTGTTTTGGTTCAGCCATGAGTGGCTGAAACCCCTCTATCTAGTTGAGGATTGGTTGAAACTAGGGTTGTTTAAAAGGTTGTGAGATTTGAACAGAAAGTTTTGTCTTTGATTTGATTGATATTCATACAATTGATTCTTGAATTCCACAATTGCTTTGTTGTTTTGATCAAATTGGTCACTTGATTTTTGATTGCAAGGTAATTGATTATTGGATTAGGGTGTTTTTAGTCCGTAATTGCTGGAAATATTCTGTCCATAGAACACTTGGTGTAAAAACCAAGAATTGTATGATCTAACAACATCTCATGCGTTTGAGTAGTTAGGGTTTGGATCTTTCTAGTTCTTTATGCAATTGGCAATTGTTTTGATGCCTAAGGCCCAAGGACATTCCTGGGCAATTTGTTGATTAGTAATTGGTTAGAGGACGTTCCCTAATTAATTTGTTCATAAGGAAAGACATGGTGGTGAGAATCTATTTCCACCCCCATAACCAACCTATTGATTCAATCAAGATAACCATGTTTCAATGATCAACCCAAACAACCAAGGTGGATCCATATCTTCAACTAGACCTTTCTCATATTGATTTCTCTTATATTTTAGATTACTTGTTGTTTTAATTGCTTTCAATAGTTGTTAGTCAAATCACTCTCAGAACCCCCCTATTTACTTTCCTTGCACTTTACTTCCATTGTTCTTTAGTTATTTGCTTTCAATTGTGTTTTCAATTAATCATCTTGGTCTTGATTAAGAAATATAGACTTGTTATCAATTCTCTGTGGATTCGATCCTTCACCACTATCTGCAGTTGTAAATTGTTGATAACCAAGAAGGTTATTTTTGACCGGCTTCGACAACCGCGAGTCACCCTTCGAGATCTTGTAAAAGATTGGGAATGTGTCGTACAAGCTGGACTTACCTGCTTCAATGGAGAGAATCCATCCAGTTTTCCATGTTTCCATATTACGGAAGTTCGTGTCAGATCCGTGCAAGGTTCTTAGTGAGCCAGATGTAGAGATCTCAGGGGATCTCCCCTATGTTGAGCAGCCAGTACGGATCGTGGACACCCAGATCAGAAAGTTGAGAA
Source organism: Manihot esculenta (assembly GCF_001659605.2). NCBI lineage: Eukaryota > Viridiplantae > Streptophyta > Magnoliopsida > Malpighiales > Euphorbiaceae > Manihot > Manihot esculenta. The sequence continues at coordinate 18,616,105 of NC_035162.2, read as the reverse complement.
ACAAGGAAATCCCGATGGTGAAGGTCCTTTGGAATCACCACAACATAGAGGAATGTACCTGGGAGACACGGGAGTCTATGCTCCAGCAATACCCTCATCTCTTCTAAGGTTAGTGTTATGTGTTGTATGTATATGTTTATGTTTATGCTTTGCATGTGGTAGTTCAGGAACATTCGGGGACGAATGTTCTTAAGGGGGGTAGAATGTAATACCCGGTTAGACTCCGGTATCGGAATTCCTACCGTCCGGTAGAATCTCGGATGTCGAAAACCTCTAGAAGGGTCAAAAGTATGTTTTATAAAATATTTTAATGTATTTTAAGGTTTTAAGTAAGAAAGAAATTAAGTTTTGAATGAAAATGTTCTTGGAGGGAAAATCCAGGTTCGGCCGCCGAACTTGCATGAGTTTAGGGGGCGTTTTCGGCTTCCGAAGGTTGCCTGGCCAGCCCCTATAAGAGACCCCATGGCCAAAAATGGGCGAGTTTTCTTCCCCATTTTCGGCCAGAGGTGAGTCCATGTCCCCTCATAGTCGATTTTGATGCTTTTTGTCAAATCCTTCAAGTTTTAACAAGTGATTGCTTGGTTTTTGAAGATTTTGGAGCTAAAGAGCAAGTTTTGGAACTTGGAGACTCAAGGGACTAGATCTCTCTCATCTCTAAGTTAGAATCTTTCTCCTCTCGATCTTCAAGAGGTAAAAGTAGATCTCTAGCTCGTTTTATGTTTTAAACAAGTTTTATGAAGTTTATGATGTAGAAATGCATGTTTAGATTGTTTTTGAGTTTATGGTTAATGTAGGTTGTTTATGATGTTTGATGTGTTGCTTTTGGGGTTTAGGATAGTTTGAGACCCCTATATGCTTGTTGGCATGTTTATGCATGTTGTAGAATAGCTTATTGCATGTTTGAATGGTTTGGGAGGCAATATGAGCATGAAGAGGCTGAGTTCTGCCCTTTGGAAGAACTCAGGTTCGGCAGCCGAAGGAGCTTTCGGCCGCCGAACCTGCCTATGGAGGCAAGCTTTTGGCTGCCGAACCCTGCCCCTGAAAGTGGACTTTCGGCTCTGGAGGGGAGTTTCGACCGCCGAAGGTGCCGCCGAAAGTGGCTGAGTTTCGGCTCTAGAGGGACTTTCGGTCACCGAACCTGCCGCCGAAAGTGCCCTGTCCAGCCTTCCTTTGCATGATTTTTATGATTGTTTTAAGGTGTTTTAGGGGGTTTTTGGGGAGTAGTCTAGAGTTATGTTAGTGTATGTTTGGTCCCTCATTTGAGTCCACCTGTGTAGGTTTGGACCCGAAGAATCGAGGACCCCAGCAGTGAGATAGCTGCTTCAGAGTCTCTAGAGCATCAGTCAGAGGTGAGTAGAATAAACTTTTATGTTTTAAAGTAAATGAATTTTGAGCATGATACATGCATCACATATGCCATGTAATATACTAGGTTGTTTGCATTAGAATTCATGAATATGTTGCATTGCATAATTTAATGATGATGCAGATGGATGTTGAATGATCCTTTAGTCCTCGTATGTTATGGTATGATGATGATACGGTATGGATAGCCAGTGAGGCCCATTTTACACCCCTGGCACTATGTTAAGAGAAAGACCAGTGAGGCCCATTCTACGCCCTTGACACTATGGAATATTATGCTATGTTACGTTATGTTAAGAGAAAGACCAATGAGGCCCATTCTACGCCCCTGGCACGATTGGACTATGTAGAGGACTATCGGTGACAAGTCCATCCTTGATGTGATTTGTTTGTGATGTGACGCATTTCATGAAAGCATGAATGTTAATATAATGTTTTACTATTCTGCTCACTGGGCTCTTGTAGCTCACCCCTCTCCCTTAACCCCCAGGTTTGCAGGTTCAGAATAGACCGGGCGGTCGTCAAGAGTAGAAGTCACGTCTATGTAATAGTTAGCAGTTTGTGGACATGTATTGAATTATGTTAAAGTATTGTAATGAAATGTTAAGAAGTATTTTGAGGATAAAATTGTGCTTGGCCCTAGTTTATGGTTAATCCCCTTTTTGTACATGATCTTAAATGTTATAATGATGTTTTATGAGTTATGAAACCAACTTGACATATGTTATGTGAAACCACTAGAGCATTTGATGAGGGCTTTAGTTGAGGTTTTATGTTTATGTTTATGGTGCATGCACAGGTCAAGCTTGGTTGATGAAAAAGTTTAAAGTTTTTATGTAAATGGTTGATCATGTATGGGATTAAACAGGTATTCAGGATGTATGTTAGGCTTGCTACGGGTCCCGGTGACCTTAAGTCGATCTGGATCCTAGTACCGATAGCGGTCTGGTTTCCGGGTCGTTACAATAGCTTCCATCTCCAGATCGTATGTAGGATAATTTAACTCGTGCTTCTTCAATTGTCTAGAAGCATAAGCGATTATTCTATCACTATGCATCAACACACAACCTAATTCCACTCAGGATGCATCACAGAGCACTGTGAAATCCTCATTACTCGTGGGAAGAGTTAACACTAGTGCTGACGTCAACATTCTCTTCAACTCTTGAAAACTCTTCTCACACTAATCTGACCAGATAAACTTATGATTCTTCTGGGTCAACTTGGTCATAAGAGCAGCTATTTTAGAGAAATCTTGAACGAATCTCTAGTAATAACCTACTAAACCCAAAAAGTTTTTGATCTCCATTATCGTAGTAGGTTTGAAACCAGTTAGTTACTACCTCTACTTTCTTAGGGGTCTACCTCAATTTGATTTTCTGACACTACATGCCCCAAGAAAGAGATACTCTTCAATTAGAACTCACATTTAGAGAACTTGGCATACAACTCGTGTTCTCTCAAGGTCTGCAACACTCTCCTCAGATGATGGGCATGCTCCTCTGTATTACTGGAATACAATAAGATATTGTTAATAAATACAATAACAAAGTGATCCATAAACTGTCTGAAAACTCTGTTCATGAGATCCATGAATGTTATAGGGGTATTGGTAAGCCCGAATGGCATTACTAGGAACTCATAATTCCCACATCTAATCCTAAAAGTTGTCTTAGGCACGTTTTCTTGATACCCGAATCTCAAATCTATCTTGGAGAAACAACCAGCTCTTACTAGCTGGTCAAACAGACCATTAATCCTGAGTAAATGATACTTATTCTTGATAGTAACTTTGTTCAACTGTCTATAATCAATACAAAGTCTTAGAGATCCATCCTTCTTTTTCACAAATAATATTGGAGCACCCCAGGGTGAGGTACTAGGTCAAATGAAACACTTAATTACCAACTCTTGCAACTGTTCCTTTAGCTCTTTCAACTTGCCAGGTACCATCCTGTAGGAAGGAATAGAGATGGGTCTAATTCTTAGCGACACTTCAATTTCAAACTCTATTTCTCTATCATGTGGTAAACTTGGCAAATCATCTGGAAAAACATCGAGAAACTCTTTAACCACGGGCACTAAAGTTGGTTCCCTGACCTAACTGTCAAAATCTCTGACATGAGCAAGAAACCCCTGACAATCCCTCCTATACAACCTATGAGCTTGTAAGGCAGATATCAAACCTATAGGCATACTTGACTTGTCCCATCAAAAGATAATCTTTGATCCATCTTATTCTCTGAACATAACTATCTTGTCTTTGCACTCCAAGGCAGCACCATGAGTAGAGAGCCAATCCATCCCTAGAATAACATCAAAATCAGTTAAATCTAGAACCACAAGATCGGCTGAAAGGAACCTGTCCTCAACTATAATTAGACTGAATCGATAGACTGATTCTGTCACAGACAAATCACACTTAGGCCCATTGATTCAAAGAGGAGACTCTAGCCTAGAAGCTATCAAACCCAAACTGTCTATAACCCTCAGAGAAACAAAAGAATGAGAAGCACTAGGGTCCATAAGAGCATACACATAAGAACATCCAATAGTGAGTTTACCTGACACCACTATGTTTGATGTGTTGGCTTCCTACTGTATCATGGTGAAGATCCGTGCTAGTGCTGAAAGACCTTCTCCTTAGGAACTTGCTGAAGAAGAGGCCATCCCTCTTCTTCTACCTCGCCCCCTACCTTGAGATGTGACTAAAACTGCTGGCTGAGCCATACTGCCAGAATTCATCTGTTGCGATTGTGCCATCTTGGCTGCATTTGGACACTCATATGCCATATGTCCCTCTTGTCCACATCTATAACAACTGCAGTCCCAAACCAACAAAGCCCTTTATGCAACTTTCCACATCTTACACATCCAGAGCTATCTGAACTCGAACTTGAACCACTGCCCATTCCTAGACCAGACTTCAACCTGCTCTAGAAATTGTTCTTTTTAGTCTTCCTAGTAGATTTATTCCACTTTCTACTTCCTGAGGTGGCTGCATTTAGAGAAGAAAGATCAAACTTTCTGGTATTCGAGACCTTAGAACCTAATGATTCTGCCACTTGTTGCTTCACTGTTCCTTGAATGATGACACTAGCCTCTATCTTTTTAGCTGCATCTACTATATTGTTGAAACTCTCTCTCTCTCTCTGCTAAGATTAGGGAGGAATACCTAGAGTGGAGTCTCATGGTATACCTTCTAGCCTTCTTCTAGTCCGTGTTATAAGCCTAACCCACATACTAGAGTAACTCCAGAAACTTATCTATTTATTCATCTACACTTATTTCCTCAGTCTGTCTTAACTAGTCAAACTCTATCAATTTCAACTCCTTTGAACTATTTGGAAAAGCCCATCATGCAAACTTATTTGCAATTGTTCCTAGGATAAGCTATCTAGCTTCGATTTTATATAATTCTTGAACCACTTCTTTGCCTTTTTGCACTTCAAAGTGAATTCCGCCATTTGAATGGCTCTATCATCATTGGCTTCTAACTCATCAGCTATTATTTTTACTACTTTGATGTACTCAAATGGGTTATCATCCTCCTTATACTTAGGAGCATCAAACTTCAGGTAATCCATCATCTTTACCTTGCTCCCTGCTGATGGGTTAGGTTGGGTTAGGTTTGGGTGGTTGGATTTCAGAAATTATTGGTTCTGCTGAAGGAGGAGATGGTGGTGCAAACTCCCTAGGTTAGGGTTTGCTGGATTCTGGTAGAAAAGTGGAGGTGAAAATATAGGGTAGGATATATATGGTGGGTAGTAGGGAGGATAGGGCATGTATAAGGGCCATGGGTGGTAGCTAGAGTAATTCGATGAAACCACCATTGAATACACAGGTCCTTGTGGGTACTATTGGTACTGAGGTGGGTAGGCAGATCCTGAGGCCTGTGCGCCTACTTTTCTTCCTTCAGACTCTCCCACACCTTCTCTTTCAAAGTTCATATGCAAACTTCTATCTCTCCTTGATCATCACCCACTGCTTCCCTAACATCTGTAGACATCCTACTCAGATCTATTCTTCTTTTGTTTACATCAAAAGACCTCCTAGGGTCCCTTAACACTTCTCTCCTATTACTCTGCTTGTCCGTGCTCTTGATGGAGTAGTAAGGGGAAGGGCATCCATACCCTCATTTTCAGGTAGTACTCTAGTCAATCGTGCGAATCAACGTGAGCCACACATATTATCTTATGGAAAAAGAACATTAAACACATAAACATTAGCATCATATAGTTCATGTGGATACATATGAACCCACAACATACATATCACATCATCAATGCACATGCATATATTCATGGCATTTCACATCATCATGCATACATCAAGACAGGACTTTATATCCTATCCCTAGTGCACATGAATTTTCCTAATTGTGCTTACCCTCTATAACATCTATGAGCCCAACACTCTAGGTCCAACCATATGCACCTAGGGCTCTGATACCATTCTGTAACGATCTAGAAACCAGACTGCTACCGGCGCTAGGGTTCAGATGGACTGAAGATCATTGGAGCCCATAGCAAGCCTACTATACATCCTATTACACCTTATATAATCCCAAATATGATCATAAAAATATATAAAAACATTTCCATCTCATGAACCAAAACTCGATATGTGCATGTAACATAACTGAAAACATAAATCTCATACTATAGCCCTCAACAAATACTCCAGTATGGTCATCATTACATATCTCAGTTTGGTCCAAATAAAGCTTAAAATTTAAAATTTTTATATAATAAGACCATGAACAAAGGGATTATAACAGAAAATTTGGGAAAAGTACAATTATAATCCACAATATGAATTACATATCCACGGCTATACTATTACATCATAACTATACCATATAACACTGCAGACCTCTCGACCTAACGCTGGTCCTGCAAACATAGGGTTAGGGGAAATGGATAAGTTACAAGAGTCTAGTGAGCAGAAATATAAACAAAAGTAGTTTAATAAAATGTATGACCATATGAATGCGTCACAATACAAATAATTTACATCAAGATGGACTTGTCACTAATAACCCTTTATAAATTCCAATAGTGCCCGACCCACAATATATCCATAGTTTCAGGAGCATAAAATGGGTCTCGAAGTGCACTTTCATATCCGTCATAAAATATCATAACATACTCAAGAGCTAGTGGGTCATTCAACATCCATCTACAACAACAATAAATTATGCACTACAACATATTCGTGAATTCTAATGCAAAACAACCTAATCATATATACATGGCATTCGTGATGCATGAGCATGCTTAAAATATTTGACTTCTTTAAATTAATAGTTTAGTTTAGTTTTACTAACCTCTGATTGACGCAAGCCTAGTTCTGAAGCAGTTATCTCACTGCTGGCCTCTACAGTCTTTCAAGTTCGATCCCACACAGATGGATTTTAATGAGGGACCAAATATAACTTTTATAACTCTTAAAACTACCCTAAGAAATCTCTATAAACATATAAGAAAGCATACAGAAAATGAGCTAAAAACGGCTGGACAGGGGGACTTTCAATGGCAAGTTTGGCGGCCTAAAGTCCCTTTACAGATCCAAAGGTTAAACCTTCGGAAGTAAGTTAGGCGGCCAAAAGGCAGCCTTCACAGGCAGGTTTGGCGACTGAACCTAAGTTCTTATGCAATGCAGAATCTGATTCTATCTCAGCCAACAACCACCCAAACGCAATCAAAGCCCACATGTAACAGCTCACAAGTAACCATTTACAACTCAAAATACAAGAAACACTTAAAACTAACCTAAATTTCATCATGCATTAACCACACAAGAATACATCCATTATCTAAAAACCAAAAACTTAAACCCCAAAACATTTAAAAGATCTTGCATGCATCATCAAACCATTGAAACAACTTATGCTTCTTTTAAAAACTCCAGCAACAAAAGAGTGACAAAGATTATAACTTACCTCTTGGAGGCACAACCACAAGAACAAGGAAAGATTTCAGAAAGAAGGGATGAGATCTGAAGATCCCAAAAATTAAAACTTTAAAAATTCAACTTGATTTTCCAAAACAAAGGTAAAACTCATGAATTTATAAAGAATTTGTAGAAAACTCAAAGCAAAAATCATCAAGAGGTCTTAGGTTCACCTCTGCCCAAAAGAAGAGAGAAGAACTTCTCATAAATTTGGGTTGAAGGCCTTTTATAACTAGATCTGCCAGCTTGTGTTCCGCGATCGAACCTTGATAATTTGAAAATCATTCTTTTTTTTTAACACATTATAAAATGCTTAAAATTTATTTTATAGAAAAACTCATTTTTACCCTTCTAAAGTTTCCAGTTTCGAGATTCTAAATTTCAATAGAGAGTTCATCGGAAAGTTGGAATTTCAATATTAAAATTTAGCCGGGTATTACACTTAAACTATTTTTGAAGACAAATAATTCCATAAAGTAGTTTAAGTGTCATTTAAACTCAAAATTTTTTAAAAATTATAAATTTATTAACTGTTGTTCATGTGGCAATATCAACAGTGATGAATGTCTATAATTTGTTTCTTATGATATTTAAAGGAATGTTTTTTCTTATACCTTACATTCTAGAACTATCTCCCATACAACCAATTGGACTTGTTACAAGAGTGATTGCCAAAAAAATAGTTCTTTCAAAGATAAGTTGGAAAAGAGGGCTGTCTCCACTTATTGAGGCCGAGCTTTAGCAAAGCTAGGTGTAATCTACAATCAGATTTAGAGTTCAGCTAGTCTTTTAGTCTAAGATTGAGAGATTGGAGAAAACATAAATGTACTTTTTTCCCATAATTCTAGTAAACCCCTTGCTTTTGTTGTTTGTCCCCAAATATGATCGTATGTGTTTCCATTACCTTAGAAGATCACAGGAATACTCACTGGAGTTCAGTACCTTCAAATAATTGAAGTAGGGCTTATGATGTCAGCTATCTCTATAGCAGTCGCTGAGTTTGTGAAAACCAAATCTGTAATTGTTAAATACATATGGTTGACTCTATTTAGATGGCATGAAATAATTAAGCACAACCATCTCATGGTACTCTTTGGCTTTTAATTACTTCATGAGCTCAATAGTAGTAATGATAGTGTGCTAGGAGTTGAGCTCAAAGCGGCTTATGAGAGTATCAAACTTGCTATTGAGTTGGGATCCAATTGCTTTTTCTTGAGAGTGATTATGGCAAGGTGGTGGACATGTTAAACGACAAGCTCACTAACCCTAAAGAGATAAATAATATTGCCTTGACCATCCGTGGCCTGATCAAACCAGAATGCTTGGTAACATCTTGACTTATCTATCGAAAAGGAAACTTATGTGCCGATTGGATCTCCAATAAAGCATCATCTCTTCCAATTGGCCTGCATGTTGTTACCGACCCTCCACAAGAGCTGCACCCTATGCTCGTTTATAATTTTGTAGGCTTAGCAAATATGCATACTATGATGTAGAGCACTTGTGCTTTTTCTTCTATAACAAAAAAAAGTTTAATTATTGCTAAGAAAATATAAAAATTTTCTTAATAAAAAAGAATCTATAAAATAATTACAAAATTCTCTTCATCTCATTGACAAGCACATCAAAAGCTCTCTTTCTCCGAGCATTACCATTATTTTCTAACTCACTGTTAGCAACCCTTTAAATTTTCTCATTAGATCTCATATCCCTCTCTTGCATCTCATGTCTCCCTCAATTTCTCCATGTAAACTTCATTTACTCTTGGTTTGAATATGAGAAAGTAGAAAGGAGAATATAAGGGATTTTCACTTTTACTTTGTTTTTGGTAGAGAGAATAGTAGTTAGGCTACACAGAAAATGTAGCTGTCCACTGCTTTTTTAAGGTGGGCCTCATATATTCAATGTTAATGCTGTTGTTTATTCTATCAATTGAGTTTTAAATACGACATTTAAAATATTTTAGAGGCTATTTACCCAAAAATAGTTAAGAGTTGATTTGGATAATCACCTATAGTTGAAGGGTTAAAGTGTAATTTATGCAGTTATAAAAAATAGTTTTATGTCAGCAGTTTCACATACCCGCACTGTTAATAAAAAAACAAAAATTAGTTAAAATACCAATTTACAGAGAGAGAACTCGAAAGAGGGAAGGGGGAGAAGAAGTGGACCGAAAGGAAAAGATGAATCAACCTTGTTGATCTCTGACTTCAATTCCTTACTCCTCTCCTCCTCCAAAACCACCGTCTCTCCACGACCACCGCTTTCTCCTCCTCCTCCTCCTCCTCCTCCTCCTCCTCCTCCTTCTCGTCTGTCCGCTCAAAAACACCTCACATACACGCAATATAGACAGTTAAGCCACCTGTATATACATATTTATTGATTTGTAATTTGGTGGCATCTATTTAGTCTTCAGATAGAAGAAAAAAAATGTCTCTGAACATGAAAACCCTAACCCAAGCGCTTGCCAAGACGGCAGCAGTGATCGAGAAGACCGTGCAGACTACCGTACAGGAAGTAACAGGTCCAAAGCCCTTGCAGGACTATGAGCTCATCGACCAGATCGGCTCCGCTGGACCTGGCCTTGCTTGGAAATTATACTCTGCTAAGGCCGCACGTGAGGCTACGCGCGCTCACCAGTATCCTACTGTTTGTGTTTGGGTGCTGGATAAGAGGACGTTGTCGGAGGCTCGTGTTCGGGCGGGACTGTCTAAGGCGGTGGAGGACTCGTTTCTGGATGTGATTCGGGCTGATGCATCGCGGTTGGTGAGGCTTAGGCACCCAGGAGTCGTACATGTGGTGCAGGCGTTGGATGAGAACAAGAATGCGATGGCAATGGTGACGGAGCCGCTGTTTGCGTCAGTAGCCAATGCGCTTGGAAACCTGGAGAATGTGCCAAAGGTGCCTAAGGAGCTGCAGGGAATGGTAAGCACTAACCATTGGCTTCGATTATTGTGGTTAGCTGCTTGAATTGGGGTTTTTTAATTTATTTTTAATGAAAGATCGATCGTGGTTTAGTTTTTGGAAAATTATATATGATTTAGTGAACGCCAAGTTGAATTTCGGTGTTAATTTGACATTGCGATCTCATTAGGTGTTGTAGCAGTGAATGACTGTTCAGTTTGGGAAGTTTCGCTTTTCATGGTTTTCACATAGTAGTGACAATTTTTTAGTTTACTAGATCTTCGTGAATTGCACGTATTTTATGTTGCTTTGGCATGCACTTATCTGTATATCCATTTTCCTACCTGATTTAGAGTGGTAGCAGCATCTACTGTTGATATTTTGGTTGGCAGACTAATATACATATTGTATTCTGAGTCTGCAAAATTATATAGTTATATTCTTGTATCAATTTCTCATATTCTTATCTGGGATGGTAATGTGATCCACTATTGCTTCACTAGCAAGTTAATTTGAGATGCTTCAGTAAGCTTGAAAGCATATTCTGTTGATCGTTTTCTGATTCTAATTTCCTCATTCTTATCTTTCTTATGCATATAAACATCAAATCTTAAGAAATAATACAATATTATAGCTTCTTTGTGAAGTGACCGACAATTCAATGTTTTCTTCACTCAATTATACTTCTTTATCCTCTTCGGCCATTCATGCTACTCCTTGTCCCTAGTTTCTTCACCTTTGTTCCTGTAAGGACATTAATTTTCTTGGTTGGTAGTGGTGCCCTGGTAAGTATCATTCCCAACATTTATAGCAACTATGGTTTCTTTTGGATGTATATTTATTTTGGTTAGAGCCGTTGGATTCAGGTGGGGGTTGTTTTGTGGGAGTCTATGTGGTTTTGGTGTATCAATTTTTGAATAACTAGTATGTTGTTTGATGGGTTAGGAAAAGAAAATGAATGGATGATATTCTGATTAGGCTAGGACTTTGGAGAGTGTAAGGCGTATGCATCTGTTTGGTAGTAGATTTGCCCTTGCAGCACCACCCAGGAGGGTCTCTTGTAATTCGGCATATTCCATTGCCTGAATAAGGCTGTCAGGTTTCGACATCCTCACTGTCACCTTAATTTCATCTTTGAGAAACCCTGTATAACAAGAAATAAAATTGGACTATGTTTGTTAGGGATTAACTCTTTCCATATGGGATTATAGGTCCTCAAATCTTGCCTGAAATTCTTCCATGCTAACTTCTTCTCATAACTTGTTAAAACACTGCACAACACTCTCCATTAAAGCATCACCAAATTTCTTATGAAAAACTCTAATTCAAAATCCGCACCTACATATCAATGCTTTACCCTTGTTTCAATTCTGAAGCCACATCTTTGCTTTCAGATCTAAGGCTTTTGGTTTTGTGTGCATAAGCTCTGGGTCTCTAGCCTAATTTCTTCACAGTTGAAAAAGCAGTTTGTAGGTCTTTTTTTGGTTGTTATTTTAGCTGCTTGGATTACATCAGTTTTTTTCGAGTTCTCTCATCAAAGCAAGTCCAAAATTTGAAGGCTTATTTCATTCACCTCTTAAACCCTTTTCTGCAAGGATTGCAGAATTTCTTCGAACCTGCTACTAATTTTTATCTTTATCAATGTTGTTAATATCTTGAGTTTGTTATGCATATTATGTCTCAATTTGAAATTCCCTTCCTCCCCCCCCCCCTCCCCACTTGACCTCTCTCAATCATGCATTTGCACCTTGTGCCTAGGCTCTAGCTCCCTTTTGTGCCTTTAATAATTTTGGCTGGATATCATTCTATAGGTATTCTTCTTCACTCTCCCACAACACGACGTTTTAGCATTAATTAGCTCAGTTACATCTTTAGCATCAAGTCTATTCATGTGAGTTACTCTTCTATTGGCAATATGTTAGTGTAGTGACTGGTCTAACAACAATTTTATCCTCCAGATCTTCTTTCTTCATTATATGCATATGCTTCAAGTGTTTCATCTTTGAGGTTACTTTGCACATGTCCATTGAATTCATGGCTCTCTTTTTTAAATATCTGTACTAGGTTTCAAATGGTGTACTTGTTTTGACAACCATAACGAATTGGTGATTATTTTTCTAGTCTTTGAAGGAGTCTGGCTAGACAAGGTCTGTGAAGTGCTTTTTGGCTGGAATATTTGAGCCTAAAAGGATATGTTTAGACAAACCCACAAAGGCTAGAATACAGAGTTATCATAGATGGCTGTTATTAATGTCCTATGAGGAGTTCTCATAAGGATATACCTATTGTTTAATAGAAAAATCAAATTCTAACAATGGATTAAGTTGTCAAAGTTTTCAATCAATGTATCCATGAGAATTGCATGCACTTCATCTATAATTTTTGCTGATATTTTCTTTCTATGGTCATGATGATATTTATACCTTTCAGTTTCTGAAAGCGCTTCATCCTTCTCTTTCTCTCTATGCAGGAAATGGGTTTGTTGGAGGTGAAACATGGTTTACTCCAAATTGCTGAAACTTTGGACTTCCTCCACAACCATGCACGACTCATTCATCGGGCTATATCACCTGAGGTATGTGTTTCAATCTGTTCCCCCCAATTTTAAGGTATTCAGAAGCATAGTTATCAAAAGACCTGTTAAGGAAATGTGGCACCTGGGGCATGGATGGTGTCCCCCAGTTTCAAGATATTCAGAAGCTTATTTATCATTAAGGTGAAATTGGCATTGGGATGAGAGGTACAAGGTGCAAGCACATGCATAAGGGAAGACACCTTATTAAATGATGTACAGAAATAAGATAATATATTTGATGTGTAATTATGAAAATTAAATGCTAAATACACAAATGAAAACATGATAGAGCAGTTCAAAGAAGAGAATTACAAATGCATGTATAATACGAGCCATAAGAGTGAAAGAGTGTAAAGAAAATGATGACTACCCGCCAATGAATATTGGTCGACAGAAAATTCAAGATCGGAATCAGCTAATTTTTGAGTTTAACTTGAGCTACATCAGCACTTCAAAGAGGGTGGTGAAAACATTTATTATTAATAATTATTATTATATGATGGTAATTGCTGAACTATGGCATTGGTACTGATATCAAAGCTGGTAAAAGATCTGATTCAAGATGACAAGCTACACAAAATATGTCCAGATATAAATGACGGCACTTCCATTATCCTTTTTCTTGTACAATGGAGCAACTCTTTTTTTGGGATAAATTGAATCTCATTTCTTTATTTATTCCACTAGATTTGTTTGTTCAATTCTTTTAAATGATATTCAACTCTGTGGTTAAGAACCTATGAAATTGATATTTGTAGTTAGGCATTCAGATATCTAAACAGGAGTTTATAATTTGCAGAATATCCTAATCACTTCAAGCGGAGCATGGAAGCTTGGTGGATTTGGATTTACAATCACAACAGACCAGGCGACAGGCGAATTGCCTAACTCTCAGGCCTTTCATTATGCTGTGAGCTGAACTTTGCTTCTTTTTTTTTTTTTTATTTTTATTTTTTTATTTATGGCAAAACAATCGTTAGAAAAGGCATTTATAGTATACTTCCTTAATAATAGGAAAAATAGTTAGTCATTTTAAGCCCAAACATTCTCATGGCATTCTTTTGTGAAAAGTGACTAATTTTTCTCATTTCTGCATGTTCCATTAAATAATTCCAATATCTTTGAGTTTTAAAACAAAATACCGAATTGTTTATTTTGGAAAATGTGTTTCACATGGTTATTTTTCATAAAGCATACTGATCAATCCTTCTACTTGAACTTAAAGATTCTCAGTATTCACACTTCCTCATCAATATTTTTAAAGTGTTGTGTTGCATATGGTAAGCTAACTTTAGATGGCATAATCTCAGCTTTTGCATAATAACCACTGTTGTATTTTGTTTATAAGTCCAATCCTTGTTCCAGCATTTCTTATATGTGATCTCACATTTCATCATAAAGTCCTTGCATGACTTGCGATTTTGATGTGTTTATTATGAATCTTAAATCATTTCTCCTTTTTCCTTTTGATTTCCCCCTTGGTATCTCTAAAGCAATTATTCCAGGTTCTCCTGAATATTGTGTTTGTGTTAGCTTATAAGTTGGTCAAACCAGCTTATAAGCTCTAAAAGTAAGATGACCTTTTTGTTAAAAACATTTTTTGAAATTGTGACTGCAACTTATAAGCTAAAAAAAATAAGTTAGGGGCACCAGCTTTTCATTTTGGTGCTTACACAAAGGTTATAACCAAATAAGTCACTATATTAACTTCATTTAGTTTTAGAACTTCATGATATACCTTATTTAATATCATGTTTTAGTAATTTTAATAATAAATGTACTTATAAGCTAATTATTACCAAACATGTCAACTACTTACCAGTCACTTATAAGCATTTTAATAAAACACATATCTGTTTAAAATTTTTAATGCTTATAAGCTTCAAAAAGCTTATAAGCACTAAGTGCTTGTAAGCTAAGCTTTATAAGCTACAATGCTTATAAGCTAAGCCAAACACCCTCTAAGCGATACCTACTCTTTCTAAATGAACTATGGATGCCTTGTGTGTTTGAATGCAATCAATCTTATATATGGACTTCTTGCTTATTAATTCTATTCCGTTCAGTTTCATTTCATCACAGAGATGATTGAAAATTGAAGTATGTTTTAAGTTTCTTTTTTATTTTTTTTTTCTTCTTGTCAATCAATCAGGAATATGATGTTGAGGATTCTATACTGCCACTTGAGCCATCTCTGAATTATACTGCACCTGAACTTGTTCGGAGCAAATCACCGTCAGCTGGTTGCTCTTCTGATATTTTCAGTTTTGGATGTCTTGCCTACCACTTGATTGCTCGCAAGCCTTTGTTTAACTGCCACAACAATGTTAAGATGGTATCTGCTAATAGCCTTTATTTTTCTTTTTTTTTTTTAAAAAAAAAGAATTGACTTTGTTTATCAGTCTAAATGTCCTTGAGGTAGAACACAAAAGAACACTCAAAATGGGATCATAAAAACAATTCTCAAAACTTGCATTAATCCTAAAATCAATAATAATTGTTAAATCTAAGTCAGACCTACTTTCCTTTCCCAAACCGACGTGGGATTCAACACACCCTCACGCCCAGAACCACACTGGAGCATGACACATTCATGGGTCTCCCAATGGGAGGCTTTGATACCATGTTAAATCTGGGTCAGACTTAACTCACTCCTAAAAGCTAGCTCAAGGGGAGAAGTGTCTATGGTCCATATAAAAGCACATTACCCTTTCCCAAACCTATGTGGGATTCAACAATAACAATAATAATAATAATAAACTCTCAAATTTTACTAATTCTGCATTGGCAATAATAAGTCTACCAAAATGCCTAGAGGATATTTATTTATGGTAGAATTGTTAATCTAGGACTAGGACAGACTTGAAAACACTAATTAGGAGTATAAACCAACTCAAACTCAAACTTCCTTGATAAAACAATTTCTACTTAATTGATTGCATCATTTCTCCCTTGGTTGGATGAAACTAGGTCTTCAGTTTTGTAGTGTTGAAGATTCAGGAACACAACAGTTGAAAGGCTTTTGAATTTACTAGGAACAAGAGTATTAGCTAAAGCTTCAATTTCCATGATCTTTTCAATGGCTTGAATTTCTTCTTCTTTTTTTCGCTCATTTTCATTAGTTCTTTCCTCTAGAAAAGGTTCCTAAAATTTGTTCACCTAAATTTTCCAACTCAGTCTTTATCATATTGGATTTCAACATGCAAAGATTCAGATTCTTCTAGTTGCTCCTTCTTGTTCTTTATTATGAATTTCTTACCTTGTGTCCCATTAGGTTGCATATATTTTCAAGAACTCTTGCTGCTTTTTCCAGATTTGCTTTCAACCTAGCCAAAGTTTCAAGGATTTTGTGCATTCTTATTTTCAATTTTTTATATTTTTTGAAATTGAAGATAGGGGTGAGTATTTCACACTAGGGAATAAAGTGAGGCCAATGAGATAAGGAAGCAAGTAACCATAATGATGGGGTTTGGAAACAAGAGGTTTTGCAATGGCAATGAAGGAAATGTCCAAAGGACAGATTGTGTTCTAATTGCTCACAGGCAATCAACCAAACCAGGTTCTTATAACAAATTGATGTAAAACCCAAAAGAACACTTAAAAGGGGGTGGATCATTTCTCGTAACTTGTATTAATTCACAATTTCAATTGTCATCATAATAAATTCTCAAACTTTGTTAATTTTTAATTGTCAATAATAAAAATATTAAAAGTACCTGGAGGACATAAGTACTTATTGTATAATAGTCCTACTTCTACTAGGATTAGAAATGCTATTTAAGAATATAAAACAAATTCAAATTCTAACTTCCAACACAAAATAAAATTCTACTTAATTAGTAGAAAATTAAATGTCTTATTTATACAGTGAAAATTTTGAATTCCTAGTTAGATTTCTTGACTGCATAGCTATTTAGCTGCTGTTAGCTGACATCTGATGTCTGATAATTGTTATTTGTTTGACAAAACATTGCTATTGTACACTTCTTTTGATTCTATCTTCAGTTAGCAATTGTTAATTTGTTTTCTGATTCTCTCTGCAGTACATGAATACATTGAATTACTTGTCTAGTGAAGCTTTTTCGTCTATTCCACAAGAATTAGTTCCCGACCTGCAGAGGATGATCTCTGCAAATGAGTCTTTCAGGCCAACAGCAATGGATTTTACGGGTAAAACATGAGCCCCTGGACAATACCGTATGGCTGCATATGTCTTTTTATTTATCTATATTCCATCTACTTAGGTAATACATATGTTGCATGCACAGTTAATTCAATTTTCATATGGTTGCTATTTTTACAAATAATGACATGTAGATGAGATGTACTAAAGATGGAATATAATTGGAGTTTATCAAAAAGATAATGATAGAAGGAAAGTATATAGTGCAATATTGGAGGGTGTTTCTTCTCATAAGTAATTTGCAGGATGCATGCAAAAAGTACTAGTGGCCAAGGCCTTGTGTGTTACTGTGAATAGGAGACCAAGAATGACAAGCTTCCATTCAAATTTCTCGAGTATGTTTAGCTGAAATGAAGAATACGTGAAAGATCAATTACGAGTTAAGATGTTTTTTTATTGCATTAATTTCATTCCTACATGGAGGCTAGCTGCTAGGTATTGGAAATCAAGAACCAGAATGATCAATCCTTTTTGCCATTCCTGCTCTCTTATTCCTGGTAAATAAACTAGGTCTAAAGTTTTAACTCTTATGTCATTGTCATCCCTAGCAATCTTGTGAAGAACTACCTTTTGTGTTCATACATCTGCCTTTTGCCTGCTTTGCTTGGTTAACAACATCACAGATTCTGATTTAGTCTTGAGGATGAGTCTCTTGACTCTTGATATATTCCCATTCTGATCGATGAAAGGATAGGGACATTGCTTCTTCCATTTTCATATTAATAATGCAATCTCCAACTTTTATATTTTTGTATCAGAAACACCAGTAACTTCTACCATCATATTTAGCAGACTTCAAATGCCTGTATTTTCATTACCTGACAGATGCTTGAATGGCATATTAACAATTTCAGTGCCTTATCGTCTAACAAGCATAAATAGGCATCTCCACTTAATTCATTCTTGTAAATTTCTGTATTGTTTTTAAGTTCTATGTTCTTCCATTACAGGTTCTCCTTTTTTCCGGAATGACACTAGGTTGCGTGCTCTTCGGTTCCTGGACCACATGCTTGTATGCTATTGCATATAATCTTGACTGATTAATGCTTCTGGGATTTATTCACCTGAGATACTTTGCTTGAAGGAAATTCTGGGAAAAATAAAATAGATAAAATAGAGTAAATGTTGTGAATGATAATTAATGACGTGTTTCTTTAATTGCAGGAAAGAGATAATATGCAGAAGTCTGAGTTCTTAAAGGCATTATCAGATATGTGGAAAGATTTTGACTCCCGTGTATTGCGGTATAAGGTTTGTGTTTTTTTCTTTGCTCACCAATTTGATGTCTTGTTCAATTTTTTCTTGTGCCTTTGTATAGAGTTACTTTCTGATGTTATACGTAACTACACCCTACTTTGTTGATAACGTGAAATTTAATGGCCACTGTTTGTTTGCTTGCTTGTTTCACATATGCTTGTATGTTGTGTTCAGAAAGTATAAAAATGAAAAAATTCAAATAAATCAAACTCTATCTGATCAATACCTATGTTTGGAATGTGTAAACTGAATAAAATCCAATTTTGTTAAGAGATCATTTTGACAGAAATAAATTCTTGCCAAAAGTGGTATGATTTTGGAAGAATTCAATTGATTTAGTGAAGTTTTCTATTATAGGTTCAAAATGCCCTTCTTTAAGTTATATTTATTGCTTTATGTATGAGCGCAAAGTAGAGAAAAATGACATTCGTTTCATTTGTCAACTATACCAAATAATAGAATTCAAATGAATTCTATCATTTGAAAATTTATTCCAATTACAGTAACTTTTTTTTAACCTGATTACTTGAATTGAATACTTTTAATAGAATTGAATTGTAGCACAAGAATCATTGCAAACAGTGAATGTTCTACATTGCTAAATTCATGCTATAAAATTGTCCATTTCTAATACATGCATGACGGTCATTGTGTATGCTTCCTCTTCAAGCTGTTGTTTCATTTAGCAAAATGGGAAATAGTTGTTGATAGTTATTATTATTATTTTCTTAAATTGAAGGAACAATTTTAGCAAACAATACTTCCTTGTAGGTACTTCCACCATTATGTGCGGAACTTAGGAATATGGTGATGCAACCAATGATCCTTCCCATGGTTCTCACAATAGCAGATTCTCAGGTATTGGTTTCCTCATCATTGTGATTTATGTCTTGGGCTGGTTTATTCATGTAGTTTGTTCTCTCTATTTCCAATATAATCTATTCATGCTGGAGATAAGTAAGTACCCTGTTTGCTTTATGGGCTTCTTGATGTCCCTCAACTCAGACATCTTGGTACTTCCATTGCTTGTTCTTTTTACATTATGAAATGGCTTGAACATTGTTTTATCTATTTTTGACATCATGGTTCTGATAGTTATCCTCCTTATATGCTTAACAATAACACTATGAACATATTAGTAGTAAACACTAAACATTCCTTCCTATCAATCCCTTAATTTGTTTAAACTAGCGTTAATGTTTTATTTATTGTTAATGTCTTTATCTGTTTATTCCAACTTTCATGAAAAATGCAATAATTTCTTAGAAAATAATTTGATGTTTTAAATTCTGTTGTAGGATAAAAATGATTTTGAGCAATCAACACTTCCAGCTCTCATTCCTGTCCTGAATACCGCTGCTGGCGAGACACTACTGTTGCTTGTAAAGCGTGCTGAAATCATTATCAACAAGGTAACTGAAGCATTGTGCTTGTGCTGCTCATGTACATGGTTGATTGAAGGAACTGTTGCTTTGAGTGTTAAAGTTGCTTCCACTGTTAAAAGCTTTTCTATTTGATTTTGTTAGTGTGAATATAATCTGTACGTAGTTATAAGAGATTACATAATCATAAATTAATTGATTGATAGAGGATTATTAGGAGTTGTCTTAACAAGACCTTGTAATCGGTATATATACCCACTTCAATGAAAAAATATACTGAAATTGTCCAATTATTCTTTATCTTATTACATGGTATTAGAGCCACCCTGGATCAGAAAAAATTGTGCAGAGCGAGTGGGGCTGCGAGGAAAGGGCTACCCGTGTAAGACGAGGTGGAGTCGCCCGAGGTACTAGCGAACCACAATATAGGTTCGGTCTTGACTTGGCAATTGTATCCGATCCAGTATTCAGTTGCGACGAGGATGTCGCAAATTTAGTAGGGAAGAGTGTGATATTTAGGTGCTTTCACATCCTACATCGGCAAAGTACGAAAAATCAAAATTGTATATAATAGCTAACTTAGGTTAATCATTTTGGGTTAAGTGGAAAGTATGTCCAAAAATTATTTGGGTCAGTTTGGGCCGGACTGTTTCAATTAACTGAAATTAAAAGTTTAGTACCATTGTGAAAGCTTCTTATGCCAACAAATATCAAGACATCAATTTTCTAATTCCCTGTTACATATGCATTCTTCCTAAAAATTTATTTTAAAATTCAATAAATCATTATTGGAATTTCTTGCCATTTTATTGTTTATGGTAAAAGATGTAGGGCCTTGCAGTTATAAGCCGGTAACCCCTGATATTCCAGCTCTTCATTTTGTTGTGCTGTATCTGTATTAACATGGCATGGGATACGACAAGGAATTTATGTCTGAAGAATTTTGGGAGGAATTTTTTATTCTGTTCCAATTGAATTGATCTTTACTAGATTTGAGTATTTATACATAAAAAAGCAACATAAATTAGGAATATTTACAATAAGAATAAAATCCCTTAAATCAAGCCTAATTAGAATTTCAAATATTTGAATCTTCTTAATTAAGAACCTTCTATGTTGGTCAACACTCCCCCTCAAGTTAGTGCATAGATATCACACATGCTCAACTTATAAATCAAGATATGATAGTTCTTGTTGCCGAACCCTTTAGTAAACACAACAGCTAGCTGTTGATCAGAAGTCATATGGTCTAACCTCAAGACACCATTTCTTGATTTCTCTTTAATGAAGTGTTGATCGATCTCTATGTGCTTTGTTCAGTCATGTTAAACCGGATTGTAAGCTATATTGATGGCAGCTTTATTGTCATAGTATAAGAGGAGTTTGTCCCTCTCCAATAGTTTTAATTCCTCCAACAATATCTACAACCATAGGAGTTCACACACACCTTGCGTCATCGCTCTATATTCCGTTTCAACACTTGATCAAGTAACAACACTTTGCTTTTTGCTTTTCCAAGTGATAAAGTTTCCTCCTACATGTGTACAGTACCCGCTAGTCGACCTTTTATCATAAAGGGATCTAGCCCAATCTGTATCTGTGCATGAATGTATGCAAAGATGACAATGTTTAGAGAATAGGAGACCTTTTCCAGGAGTAGATTTCAAGTATCGCAAAATGCAAAAAACAACTTGCATGTGAGACTCACGAGAATCATGCATAAATTGACTGACTAAGCTGACTGCATATGCTTTGTCTGGTTGAAACCTCTGATATCTGCCTATATCCACTGATTCACCAATCCCTGCTTGTAGCTTGTGATTGCTCTCAATGGGAGTTTCTACTGAATTGTAACCTAACATACCAATTTCTTTTAAAAGATTCAGAATGCATTTTCTCTGAGAAATAAAAATTCCCTTATTTGACCTGACAACCTCGATTCCCAGGAAATATTGTAGTTTTCCTAGATCTTTAATTTCGAACTCTTGAGCTAAAAGCTTTTTCAGTCAAGTCATCTCTACAGTAGCATCCCCACTATGTCATCAACATAGACTATAAGAAAAGTAATTTTATCCTTGTTATGTCTGATAAATAGGGTATGGTCAGCATTGTTTTGTTGATAGCCAAAAGAAATCATAACTCTACTGAATCGATCAAATCAAGCTCTGGTGACTACTTCAACCCATATAAAGCCTTCTTTAGTCTGCACACATTTCCTTATGTTTTTCCATCAGCAAATCTAGGAGGAATTTCCATATACACTTCCTCCTCCAAGTCTCTGTGGATGAATGCATTTTTCACATCAATTGTTGTAGATCCCGGTCAAAGTTGACAGCGCAAGATAACAATACTCTGATTGAGTTCATTTTGGCAACAGGAGCAAATGTCTCCTGATAATCCACTCTATAGGTTTAAGTGTATCCCTTGGCCACTAGTCTAGCCCTGAATCTTTCAATTGATCTATCTGCTTTGTGTTTCATAGTGAATACTCATTTGCAGCCAACAAGTTTCTTTCCAGGTGGAAGAGTGACAAGCTCTCAGGTCTCATTTTTGGCTAGTGCTTTCATCTCTTCAATAATTGCTATATTCCATTTAGGATCTGCTGAAAAGGAGAGATCGGACTACTTCCAACAGGTGTATTTTTTCTTTCAACAACACTATTTTTGACACTAGTATAAGGATAACTAGTTGATGCAGTATCCCATTAGACTCTAGATAAGCAAAAAAATGGCCATCCATGTACACCATTATCAGTTCTCAAAACTTTTATCTTTGCATCAAATTAAGTATAAATCATTTTATGAAAGGTTGAAAGCAAGAAATCATATCACTCTTTGCCTTTATCAAATAAACCCAAGTCATGTGAGTGCAACAATCAATAAAAGTAACAAATCAACTATTACCAAATAGTGAGACCGTTTGAGTAGGTCCCCAAAAATCAAAATGGATAGTCACAAAAGGGATTGTACTCCTATTGTTATTGGAGCTATAAGAGGTTCTTGTATGCTTAGCATACTCACAAGCATCACAATCTAAAAAACCACATTGAGCCTTGGAAAATAAATCAGGATAAAGTTTCTCTAAAACAAAGAATGATGGGTGTTCTAACCGTCGATGCCACTGTATAATTTCGTGGTTGACATTCTGATTTCTTTCAAAAAGAGCCAGAGCTGAATTTAAACTCAGATTCCCTTCCAACATATGTAAGCCATCGTGCAATTTACCATCGCTGATCCTCTTCCCAGTTTGAAGGTCCTGAATAACACAATGGTCAAGAAAAAATTCAATTTTACAATTAAGTGCTTTGGTGAGAGTACTAACAGATAAAAGATAAACAGGAAAACAAGGAACATGAAGAACAGAGAATAACTTGATATTTGGAGTACAAATAATAGAATCGATTCCAGATATAGGAGTGGAAGAACCATCTACGATTCTGACAGTGTCTTTTTGTAGATATAGAAGATAATTAAGAAAGCCTTCAGAGGAGCCCATCATATGTCTATTTGCACTAGAATTAATAATCCATAGAGCAGAATCAAGAGACGAAACAAAAATATTATCAGAAGTCCTTACATTAACTACACAAGTCATTGTCATTTTAAGAAAAAAAAAAACCTCCCTTTTTTTGAAAAAAACAGTGAAAAATTCTTGTTACTGAAGAAAGAATGACTGTTCACTAGTGAAAAAGGCACAAATCCAGCAGATCAGAAGCGTGACTTGAAGGCGAGTCTGGCAGAAAGGGTCATTGGTGGAAAAACCACCGGAAAACGTCTCCCATGCCGGAAAAAGGTGAACCAAGTCATGGGGTTCACACAGGATAGAAGTGCGACTTGAAGGCGAGTCTGCCGGGAAGGATTGCCGTCAAAAAATACCACTGAAAAACGTCACACGTGCCGGTTCGTGGGAAAGACGCAAAATCTTGCAAGGGCGCGTGAGCCTCACGTGCGTGGCTTTCCGGCGTCGGAACTGGAAGGCTGGCCGGTGACGGTCCGACGACCCAAAAAAGGTAGATTTAGGATTTTAGAAACCTTAAGAGAAAAATTGAATTTAAATTTTAAAATCAACGAAAAAGCTATGATACCATGAAGAATTTTGAGAGGAATTTTTTACTCTATTTCAATTGAATTGATCTTTACAAGGTTTGAGTATTTATACATGAATAATCAATTTAAATTAGGAATATTTACGATAAGAATAAAATCTCTTAAATCAAGTCTAATTAGGATTCCAAAAATTTGAATCTTTCTAAGTAAGAACCTTCTATGTTGGTCAACAGTGTCCAACACATATTCATACCATTGGACACTTGAATGACATATTCATTCATAATTAATAGAATATTATTTTCTTAGAAGATGAAGAGCATGTACTTGGATGATCATTTAGTTTGACTATAATTGCTATTACATAATTTTATATTCTTTTATTCTATTTTATATAACATAATATATCCAAGTATTTGTGTCTAAATTTAAATCTATATTTTCGATTTAGAAAGTTGACAAGTTAGGCACAGGAATATGCACCTATTTCTGACACCCACACCTAAGTCCACATAACATAGCCGATAACATAGTAGACATGAAGTTTGAGATAAGCTCATTGCACAATGATGATTCTAATTTCTCTTCCATAGGGTCTTTAGTTGGAGGATCTTGTCCTTGTAATTTTTGTTATTTAAACTGAAAGTGTATTTTAGGCTGCTAGTGCATTGGTACTAAAAATTTTATTATCTTAACTTATGAAAATATGGACTGAAAAAATTTTCCCTTCTAAAGGATTAAGCTTGATGTCAATATTATTTTGACATGTACAAATGAATATGGCTGGCTTGTGGATTTTTTTTTTCCTTGTTCTATTTGTGAGTTCCTTTGCCGAGTCAAAGGATTGTAATATTTAAATAGCATCTTTGTTTGTCTCTTTTCTGTCAGTCTCTCTGCCTCCCCTGCTTTATAGCATTTATAATACTCAATACTGATATTTTGTCTTATCTAATTGTTGTAGACTAGTAAGGAGAACTTGATATCCCATGTCCTGCCATTGCTTGTTCAAGCTTATGCTGACACTGATCCACGAATTCAAGAGGAAGTCCTGAAAAAATCATCATCTCTTGCTAAGCAACTTGATGCTCAGGTGATTGCCATTTGTATGGATTTGTGTGCCTGCATGTGTTTATACCTAGTGTTTTCCATTCATTTATGTAAATTCATATTTGCATCAGTATCCTAATATCACAATTACATGGTGATTGACAGCAATGTTAGAATTTTGTGGTTCTCGATTTGTTTCATATGATTCTATTCAATTCCCATTCTAGCTATTCAAATCTACAGGTGAATCTTAAATACACCTGAATGACTGAATCTTATGATCAGATGGTGAATCGGGTGAATCAATATGCATCTAACAATTTGGTCTTCTTTTATTTGTCTTCTTTAATTGTTTAATTTTTTTTTTTTTGAGGGTGTTAGATCCTATAGCTTCAAAATTGAAATTTTTGCTTAATTTTTTAATTGTGAACAGTGCATATAACAACCTTCCCTTATCTTGCTCTTTTTTTACTAGCCATTCTTTTCCATCTCTCTTATTTCTTTTTCTTTCTTTTATTTTTGTTATATTTTTTACTTTTTCTAATTGTAATTGTCAAATTATAACATTTTGTATTATTGTATACTGGCATTTTAATTTAGTCCACTATATTTTTTATTGTTTAGCAATTTGATCAAATTTAAATGGAAGTTCCAGTGCATATAGATATACAATGATAATCATTGTCTAAATTCAATATTTCATAATTTATAACATAAATCACATAACATAATAAGTATATATTGTTCTATTAGAAAGCATCTTTCTCATTAGCTAAATGACAATTCTATATTTATTAAAAATATTGTTGTGATATTTTTCTTACTCAATGTTTAGAACTTATATCATTTTTAATTAATTTGTAGAATTTTTAGTGAATCTTATAATTGAATTCAATTTGGATCTCAAGTGAGAACTATGATTGACAGTCAATCCAGAATATTGATGCCATGAAGCAGAAACAAAAAAAAACTCTTTTTATTTATATTAAAAAATGTAACAATTTTTATATGAGGACCTATTCAATTTGTTATTCATTTCAATTGTGTTATTAGGTTTTTGTTTATATCTAGTAGTGTTTTTTTTTCCCACTTTGACTTTTTTTTTTTTTGGTGAAAAGGACAAATTTTTATTAGAAGTGTTTCATGGCATATAAGGAACATATTAACAGATGAGAGAGAGAGATGATTTATGGAAGGAGCAAGGAAGGAATATAATCCAAGTTGAATAGTGACAAGCGAAACAGCCTAAAACACATGATTTGAGATTGCAGGGGAAAGGAGACAAAATGGATAGTTAATAAGAATGAATTTTTTATGGTATTTCAAACTCTGATTTGGATTTGTCAGAGGAATCTATTGTCAAGCTAAAAGGAAAAAAAAAAAAAACCAAGCCTAAAAGAGAAGCAAGATCTGTTTTGCATTATTTCTAAATGCACTTTTGGTGAGGCCCAAGAACCAATGTCACTAGTCATTATCAAATTGGCTGGAATCTTGTTTTGGCATCTTTATAACAGTTTAATGTTTGCTCAGCGTGTCTTTTTATATAGATTTACATACTCTAGCTAACAGAATGTGATTCTTTCAATTGATTCTTGTTCTTGGTTATTGACATATTAATTCATCTGTGATCTTTGGCACATAAAAATGGTGAGGCCCAAGAACCAACATTATCAAATTGGCTGGAATCTTGTTTTGGCATCTTTATAACAGTTTAATGTTTGCTCAGCGTGTCTTTTTATATAGATTTACATACTCTAGCTAACAGAATGTGATTCTTTCAATTGATTCTTGTTCTTGGTTATTGACATATTAATTCATCTGTGATCTTTGGCACATAAAAATGTGTGACTTGTCATGACTTACAAAAGCTATTTGTGGAGGAAGATTGTCACTGCAAAGTTTAATGGTTTGGTGTCCAAACGATGCGTAGATTTTCTTTGAGATAGGGCTGAGCTCTATATTTTGTTTTCTGCAATGATGTTCAACAAATTATTCCCCTTTAAATTCAAATGCAAGATTTTTTTTTGCTAGCTTGAGAGAACTTGAATAGGGTTTCCATGAATGTTATAACTTATAAACAGGAATATATCACAGGCTGTCATTCTTAACTGAATGCAATATTGGGGCCTCTATTTATTCCCTAGTTTTTCCAGTTGTGGGTAGTGTGAAAAATTAGTGGATTAGTGAGATAGTGTTCGGTAGACAGTCAAGAAAGGGAAGGATTTTACTTTAAGCCCTTTACTAAGCGGGGCTCTATCCTGATGGAAATCATACTTCTTCATGGAGGCACATTTGAAGTATGAGGGTCCATCTAAAGTAGCTCTTTTTTTTTTTTTATAATTTCTTTGAAGCATCTTGTAGAGGTTCTTAAATTGTTAATCACTGCCAGTCTCATCAGAAAGGGAGCAATTTTTCTTGTTCTGTTTTTGGAGCAGATTTTTTTTTTTTGTGGATGACCATATTGTTTCTCGAGTAGGGTCCTTTTTATGCGTGTAAGCCTGCCTAGTTTTGAGCTTGTACCCCTTTGGACTTAGGTACATATTAATAATCCCTCCGTCCTATAATTTTTGTCCATCTTCCCTTTTTTTTATTGTCCCAAAATTATTATCTATTTTCCTTTTTTATGCATAATTAACTTATAAATTGACTATTATAGCCTTATTTACTTTTATTTTATTTTCAAAACAACCTCTCATTAATGGTTATTTTTCTAAATGATTATTGAAAATATCTTTTAATGTTTAATGAAATTTAATAACTTTAAGAGGGTATAATTGAAAAGTTAATAAAAGAATTTGTCATTCTTAATATGTGTGAAAAAGCAAAGTGAATAAAAATTATGGGACAGAGGGAGTAATATTTTTTTTCTTGTCCTTAGCAAAAGAAATGTATAAACTAGAATTATAAATATGCTTATGGGAGGTAGGCTTTATGATTTCATTATTGAATTTGCACAATTATTTGTATCACATTCCTTTTTAGCTGTTATGCGAACATTGCAGCACTTTATGAGAGAAGGAAAAAGACTGACACTGCTAATTAATCAATATTTCCTTCTTGTTTGTATGCTTTACCAAGGATGGGTTCCAAAGTCCATATCATCTCACTCTTTCTGTCTTTTAATTTATTTTACTCCTTGCAGCTAGTGAAACAATCAATTTTGCCTCGTGTCCATGGATTGGCACTAAAAACAACTGTTGCTGCGGTATGCTTGTTTCTGTATTTATTTATCATTCATGTTCAATTATATTGTTTTTTTCGTTCTGCTAATTCAGCTGATTTTAATGAGTTGGTCTCTTCATGAGAACACCTAAAAGGAAATTTTGTACCTTTGTGAGACTTGTAACGCATCAATGACTTTGGGGGAATTGCAGACATTAATCAGAAGCTAAGAATTTTTTCCTATTATTAGGTAAGAGTGAATGCTCTGTTATGCTTCGGGGATCTTGTTCACACTCTCGATAAACATGCAGTTCTGGAAATCTTGGAAACAATTCAACGTTGTACAGCTGTTGACCATTCTGCTCCTACTCTTATGTGTACCCTTGGGGTTGCAAATTCAATTCTGAAGCAGGTAATAGTGTTTACTGATGCATGTAATAGTTTCCCCTCATTCTTTATATGTAGAAGAATCTGATTCCCTGTCCCTTTTGGCTTAATTCTTTGCCAGTATGGAGTAGAATTCGTAGCAGAGCATGTCCTTCCACTACTTGTACCTCTTCTCACTGCCCAACAATTAAATGTTCAGCAGTTTGCCAAATACATGCTCTTTGTAAAGGATATCCTCAGGTACTACAATAATATTTTTTTTTACCATAGCCCTTCCAAACTCAATCCTCTCTTTTTAACTTGTATGCACATGCGCGATAAATTATTCAGTTTGTTAAATTTGGATTAGGCCTAACTTACTCCAAATCTAGCTCAGAGGAGTGCCTATGCCCCATATAAGGGGTACATTACGCCTTTTCACAACCGATGTGCCTATGCCCTGCACCCTCTCACGCCCAGAATTTTATTGGTGCGTGACATATTTATAGGAGGCCCAACATTGAATAGGACGGCTCTGATATCATGTTAAATTTGAGTTAGGCCTAACTCATCCCAAAAGCGAGTTCAAGGGGAGGAGTGCCTATAGTCCATATAAGGGGGCACATTAGGCCTTTTCACAATCAATGTGGGATTCAACAGTCATTTTGTTTTTCTTTGTTAAATGTTAGTAGTACTAGTATCTTTTTGTCTATTTGCATGTACTAATGACATTACCCTTTTCTGTTATTTGATATTTTTCATAGGAAAATAGAAGAAAAGAAAGGAGTTACCATCACTGATTCTGGAATTCCAGAGGTAAAGATGACACCTATCCCCAATGGGCTTCAGTCTCTAGCCTCAAGCAAAACAAGTGGGACTGTTGCTCCGGCATCAAAAAGTAGTCCTTCATGGGATGAGGATTGGGGTCCTGTATCAAAAGGACCTACCGCTAGAAACCAGCCTTCTACAAGCAAGCCATTGCCTACTCCCTCTGTTTTAAACAATCAACCAATTCAATTAGCTTCTTTGCAATCAGAATCTTCTTTGATCTCTTCTATACCTGGTCAGCAACCAACTGCATCATGCCCTCCAGTTGACATAGAATGGCCTCCTCGGGCATCTTCAGGTGTAACACCTCAGTTAGGTAATGTTGATAAGCAACCAAATACGGTAGCATCGTCATCTTCAAGTTTTGATGATCTAGATCCTTTTGCTAATTGGCCTCCAAGACCTAGTGGTACTTCCACTGCCTCTGGAACTTCTAATAATGGCTCTCTGGGATCACTGGTAAACAATTACAGTACCAGTTTGAATGCAAGCAAACCCAACAACATGAACTTCCAAGCTAATGGAAATAGTAGCTGGGCCTTCAACAACCTAAGTTCATCTGAGCCCTTGAAATCAAACCAAGGGATTTCTACATTGAATGCTGGTAATCCTCAGAATTCAATTGGTTTCATGAAACAGAATCAAGGTATGCCAGCTTTGGGTTCATATAATGATAAGAACTCAACAGACCTTGGATCTATATTTGGTTCCAGCAAGAATGACCAGCTTGCACCTAAACTTGCTCCACCTCCATCAATTGCGGTGGGCAGAGGAAGAGGAAGAGGACGAGGGGCCACTTCTACTTCAAGATCTAGCCATGCTAAATCACAATCGGAGCAGCCCCCTCTTTTAGACCTGCTGTAATGGACTGGTTGCCGCTACCACATGAAACGAAGGGGTAGAAGAAAGGAAAGGTTCAACGTTCAAGTAGCCATCCGATGCAGAGAGGCAGATGTATACCAAATCCGTTTGGGTCATGGTATGTCGAGTGATTGTCGTGAGATTGTAGTTTAATCCGATTGACCCTTCTCTTTTTTCTTTTTTCCTTTTTTTTTTTTTTTTTTCTTTTGTCATTAAAAAAAATTATATAATGCTGTTTAGTTGGATAGTTGAGACTTTTTGAAGTGTGAAAATAGTTTTTGCTGGAAAATATATTCTTCAATAACAATCCCAGTTCCAGTTACGATTATAAAAAAAAAAAAAAAAAAACTGAAAATGAAATATTTGAGTCTGTATTTTGCATTTAGATTTTGGAGGTGTGGGAAACTGGGAGGCACATTGTTTAGCTATAGGGTTTGGCTTACAATTTTAAATAATTGTGTTTAGTTAAAATGTAAAATGTTTACAAGTGACTGATAAACTAGCTTATATGTTAATTACAACCTCTGTCCTATGATAACTATCATTTTATAAAATTTATGTTGTTGTCTAGTACGATGCAGTTTCATAGAGGAAAAAGAGAAGTTTTGATCTAAAATAAAAAAGGGGTTGTATAAGGCATCATTTAGATTATATAATATAATTATAGTAAATACATAAGTTTTCTAAAAGAAAATGAGATTGACTAAATAATATATTTATTAAAAATAAGTTTCAGTGAGAAATTATCTGGGTTTAATTAAATTATGATTAGATAATTTATATTTAGATGAATTTATCGAGGATAATGGAAGAAAAATGTTCGTAAATATAAGTTTATATTGAATGGACGAATCAGTACAATTTTATTTTACTTCTTGATAACATTTAAAAATTATAAAATCATTTAAATTTATAAAAAAAAGTAGACCATCTAAAGAATATGGAAGACATATTCTCACAACTCTTTTGCACAAGGTAAAGTGGAAAAAGGACCTTTTTATAGCTCATGATTTGCTCCCCTCTTCTCTTCTTCCTCTTCTTCCTCTTTTTCTTTGCAGTTTTTTATGAAAGAAGCTTTCACTCTTAAATTTTTAAGACCTAACTTGAGTGTCCTAGGATCTTTATTGGGGTAACCAGTAGACCTCCCAACCCCTTTCTTCTATTTGCAAGTTTCCATTTCAAGATAGTGTGTTATAAAATTTTTCTAATGAAGTAAAAGCAAAAATATTTATGAAATTGGTGCTGTTTGTGAAAAATAAAAAATATTTAATAATACAAGAGTTTTTAAATTAATCCGTTAAAATTAACATGAAAATCTAAAAAGTTATGTCGAAGTGGATGACTTATAGTTTGCTATAACACAATTAAAAAATTTCATTCACCAAATCTTAATCATAAATTAATTATTTTAAATTTATGTGCTCTGAGAATTTTGTTTTGAGATCTTGAAAGGTCGACTACAAATAAAATTTTATAACTTTATATGTTGTTTTGTTTCATCTATAGTATCTAGTTATATTTTTTATTAATAATAAAAATAATAAACTAAAATAAAACAAAAATTAAAGGTTGACGAACTGGAGGGGAGAAGGAGGGCAATAGTGAAGTTACCTGACTTGCAAATACTCTTTTAACTACCACATTTTCTTTTGTGAGGTATCCAAAGACGTGTTGCCATGTGTCAAGGTCATAGAGTTTTCAGGGACCAAAAGTGTAATTTTTCAATATTGGAATTACCATAAAATAATATTGGGATAAATTAGTATAAATTAGCGGAAAAATAAGGGGCGAGACAATTTATTGTAATTCCTTTCCATATATTTATTTGGGGGGTGTCATATGAGACATGTTGATGTCTCCTCGTACAACAAGCCTATTTATTTCTAAGGCTTTTTAAGGGGAGTAACTAGTTAGCCACCAACTGAGACTAGACCCAGTTGGCTACTGTAGACCTACGAAGATCCTGAATTGTGCCTTCACTCCTTATAGACCATCCCCTTGTCTACAAGGGAAGTGAGAATTACTGTAACAATTGTGTTGATGACAATGTATAATTATTATTTTGCCTTTGGAATAAAATAAGTAGGTTGTTCATGAATTCTCATGTTCAATTCTTATCTCTTGTGCCTACTGTGAGGTTTCTGATTGAATGCTACCTGTTGGTTTCGCTGTTCGATTATATAACCTTGACTCACCAAGTTGTTCATATCTACAGAATATCGGGTGATCCTGAAGGCTGACTTGGCTTGAAGGTGTTCAAACCAAGTGCCACACGGTTTTAGGAAGTTGCTAAAATCCAAAACTGTGACAATTGGTATCAGAGCAAGAAAGATCTACAAGTAATATAAAGGGAGGATGAAAAGAAACTCATGAGTGGGTGCCCTAGAGAAAAGGGTTGAAGAGTTGTTGAATGGGGCAAATGAGTGCCCAACCTAAGAAGGGATGTCCCCTACTTTTGAGCAATGAGATAAGCGCATTGAGGGGTTAGAAAAGAATTGTAACGACCCGAAAATCGGACTGCTACCGGCGCTAGGATCCAGATCGACTTAAGGTCGCCGGGACCCGTTGTAACGACCCAAAAATGGACCGCCACCGGCGCTAGGATTTAGGTCGGCTTAAGGCCGCCAAAACCCGTAGCAAGCCTGCTATACTCACTGCATACCTGTATAATCCCAAACATGATCAAACAAAAACCTGTAAAATTTTCTTTAGATATCATGGCTCAACCTGTGCATGCACAACACTGATCCTGTGCACAGACCCCACTGACCAGAGCACTCATCAAAGCTCTAGTTAGGTCCACACAAGGTATACAAAGCCTGATCATACATACTCATCTCATGCAAACTCATACATATCAGATCATGTAAACAAAAGGGACTTATACAACAAAGTCAAGCACTATTCAATATATCAATTCTTACATACTCTTCTATCTCTTTACAATAATTACATCAAAAATACATGTCCACACTATACTATTACAGAACTCTTTTACTCTTCTCTATCTCTACTCACATCTGAACTTGCCCTGTACACTGTACCTGCAATACTGGGGTTAAGGGAGTGGGGTGAGCTACTATAGCCCAGTGAGTAGAACAGTAAAATAAGCCATTAACACATGCTCATATGGAATGCATCACAGCACAACCAATCCACAACAAGGGTAAACCTGTCACCACATAGTCCAGTAAACCGTGCCAGGCCGTAGACTGGGGTCCTGGACTTCCATATATGTATACGTGTATATAACACCTGTCTTACCATTTGCCAGGGCGTAGACTGGGCCTCTGGACTTCTATACCTGCCAGGCCGTAGAATGGGGTCCTGGACTTCCTGTCTGGCACTACTGGATCATTCAGCATTTACCCACAACCACAACTAGATATGCAATGCAACAACTTTGTGAGTTCTAATGCAATCATCCTATGTATCATCATGGTGCATGAGATATGCCAAAAGCATTTAATGTTTCATTTAAAACAAGTGTTAAGTTTAGTTCCACTCACCTTAGGCTGACTCTGAACTAACACAGAAGCAGTGCTCACTGCTGATCTCTTTGGTTCCTCTGCTCTGTTCCTACACAGATGGACTCAGATGAGGGACCAAACAAGCTCAAGAACAACTCTATAAAACTCCCCAAAGACCCCCTAAAACATCCTGAAACTATCACATAAAGCATGCAAAAGGAGGCTGGACAGGCACTTTCGGCGGCAGGTTCGGCGGCCGAATGTCCCCTCCAGAGACGAAACTCGGGTACCTTCGGCGGCCGAACCTCAACCTTCGGCGGCCGAATGTCCCTCCTTAGCCCGAAATCACTTTCGGGGGCAGGCTTCGGGGGCACTTAAGCATTCCAGAGACGAAAGTCTCCCACCTTCGGCGGCACCTTCGGCGGCCGAACCTTCCCTCCAGAGCCGAAAGTCCAGCTTTCGGGTGCGGGGGCTAGGCAGCCGAAACCGCCTCCCAAGCACCTTCGGCGGCCGAACCTACCTTCGGCGGCCGAAGCTGGTTTTGCCCGAAGGGCAGAACCTTGCTCTGTTTCATGCAAACTTCCCCCAAACGTTTCCATCATGCAAACCAACTACTCCCAACTAGCACATACCATATATCATGCATATAGAGGTCCAAAACTAGCTTAGAACCTCAAGCAAACACATCAAAACATAACTTACACCAACTTTGCACAAAACCCTCCAAAAACCTACATGCATATCTAACCATGCAAACTCCCATAAAACCTTTAAAAACACTTAAGAAGCCAAGGATCAGTACTTACCTCCTCAAGAACTCGAGGTCAGATGATCCTAACGTGGAGGTATGGAGAAATCCGCTCCCAAACTCTCCAAGCTTCAAACTTTGGGTTTTATGCTCAAAACCTTCAAATCACACCAAAACCCTTAAAACCTTTGAAAGATTTGATGAAAAACATGAAAATCATGAAAGTCAACATGGAGAGGCTTGGACTCACCTCTGGCTGCAAGTGGAGAAGGAAATACCCTCTCTCCACCGACCCTGGGCCCTTTTATAGGTGGCTGGCCAGACCACCTTCGGCAGCCGAATGTGAAGCCTAAACCATGCAAGGTTCGGCGGCCGAAAGTCACCTTCGGCGGCCGAACTTTGCATTTTCTCCCTTTTTGCCTTTCTTTCAAAACTTATTTTCCCTTATACTTTTAAAAACATTAAAACCTTCTTAAAACACTTAAAACATACCCAATACCCTTCTAGATGTTTCCGACACCCGAGATTCCATCGGACTACAGGAATTCCGGTGCCGGACTCTAGCCGGGTATTACATTCTCCCCCCCTTAAGAACATTCGTCCCCGAATGTTCCGAAACAACTAAACACAAAAACAAGGCAAGGGGAACTAACTAACCTTAAAACAGATATGGATATTGCTGGAGCATAGACTCCCGTGTCTCCCAGGTACACTCTTCTAGGTTGTGGTGGTTCCACAAAACTTTCACCATTGGAATCTCCTTGTTTCTTAACTTCCTGATCTGGGTGTCCAAGATCCGCACTGGCTGCTCAGTATAGGTGAGATCTCCAAGGATCTCTACATCAGGCTCACTAAGAACCTTACTCGGATCAGACACGAACCGTCTCAACATAGAAACATGGAAAACCGGGTGAATTCTTTCCATAGATGCAGGCAAATCCAGCTTATACGATACATTCCCGATCTTCTGCAAGATTTCAAAGGGTCCTACGTACCGTGGAGCCAGTTTACCCTTTTTCCCGAACCGAACCACCCCTTTCATCGGAGACACTTTCAGCAAAACCATATCACCCTCTTGAAACTCAAGCTGCTTCCTGCGAACATCTGCATAGCTTTTCTGCCTGCTAACAGCAGTTCTGATCCTTTCTCTGATCATGGGCACTACACTGCTGGTTATCTCAACTAGCTCTGGCCCTGCAAGAGCCTTTTCTCCTACTTCCTCCCAGCAAACTGGTGATCTGCACTTCCTTCCATACAGAGCTTCATAAGGAGCCATCCCTATGCTGGCATGGTAACTGTTGTTATAGGCAAACTCAACCAAAGGTAGATGCTGCCTCCAAGATCCACCAAAATCCAGCACACACATCCTGAGCATGTCCTCCATGGTCTGGATGGTCCTCTCGGACTGTCCATCAGTCTGAGGATGGAAAGCAGTACTGAAATCCAATCTGGTGCCCATTGCACTCTGCAGACTTCGCCAAAACCTGGAGGTGAACTGAGGTCCTCTATCTGACACAATAGACACTGGAACCCCATGTAACCTCACAATTTCATCCACATAAACCTGAGCCAACTTGTCCACAGAATATCCACTCCTAACAGGAATGAAGTGAGCAGACTTGGTCAATCTGTCCACAATCACCCATATAGAGTCTAACCTGTTGGACGCTGCTGGTAACCCTACCACAAAATCCATCGCTATATTCTCCCATTTCCACTCTGGAATAGGTAGTGGGTTAAGCATACCAGCTGGCTTCTGATGCTCAAGCTTTACTCTCTGACAAACCTCGCAGGCGGACACATACTGTGCCACCCCTCTCTTCATAGCTGGCCACCAATACACTCTTTTTAGATCCTGATACATCTTGGTGGCTCCAGGATGAACACTGTATCTGGCACTATGAGCTTCCCTCATAATGCTCTCCTTCAGATCACTGTCATCTGGTACACACAGACGATTCCCATAGCGAAGGATCCCCTGGCTGTCAAATCTGAACTCTGCATTATTGCCTGACTGAACAGTCCTGGCAATTCTCATTAATTCTGGATCCTCGTGCTGTTTCTGAGCCACTTGCTCCAGAAACACTGGTGTTACCCTCATCTGTGCTATCAAAGCACCCGTACCAGACAACTCCAGCTGCAACCCTTCCTCTAAGAGCTTGTAGAACTCCGACACCACCGGTCGCCTCTCAGCTGCTATATGGGACAAACTGCCAAGTGATTTCCGGCTTAGGGCGTCTGCCACAACATTCGCCTTACCCGGATGATACTGGATCTTGCAATCATAATCACTAAGCAGCTCTACCCACCTCCTCTGCCTCAGGTTCAGCTCTCTCTGACTCAAGATATACTGTAAACTTTTATGGTCCGTGAAGATCTCGCATTTCACCCCATAGAGATAATGCCTCCACATCTTGAGTGCAAAGATAACTGCTGCCATCTCTAGGTCGTGTGTGGGGTAATTCAACTCATGCTTCTTCAACTGCCTAGAAGCATAAGCTATCACCCTATCCTTCTGCATCAAAACACAACCTAGTCCCACTCGGGATGCATCACAGAACACTGTGAAGTCCTCACCACTGACTGGCAGAGCTAGCACTGGTGCTGTCGTCAACCTTCTCTTAAGCTCTTCAAAGCTCTCTTCACACTGGTCTGACCATAAGAACTTCTGATTCTTCTTGGTCAGCTTGGTCATAGGAGCAGCTATCTTGGAGAAATCCTGTACAAATCTCCTATAGTAGCCTGCCAAACCCAAAAAGCTTTTAATCTCTGTCACTGCAGTGGGTCTGGGCCAGTTAGCTACAGCTTCTATCTTCTTGGGGTCTACCTCAATGCCATCAGCTGACACCACATGCCCCAAGAACGATATGCTCCTCAACCAGAACTCGCACTTAGAGAACTTAGCATACAAGCCATGCTCTCTCAGGGTCTGCAGAACTGTCCTCAGATGCTGGGCATGCTCCTCTGCATCCCTGGAATACACTAGGATATCATCTATGAAGACAATAACAAAGTGGTCCAGGTACTTACTGAAAACTCTATTCATGAGGTCCATAAATGCTGCAGGGGCGTTAGTCAACCCGAACGGCATCACCAGGAACTCATAATGCCCATATCTGGTCCTGAAGGCTGTCTTAGGAACATCCTCTTCTCTGACTCTCAACTGATGATATCCCGATCTCAGATCTATTTTAGAAAAACAACCTGCTCCAGCTAGCTGGTCGAATAGATCGTCGATTCTAGGCAAGGGATACTTATTCTTGGTAGTGACCTTGTTCAACTGTCTGTAGTCGATACAAAGTCTAAGGGATCCATCCTTCTTCCTGACAAAGAGCACTGGAGCACCCCAAGGTGAGGTACTAGGACGGATGAAACCCTTATCTACCAACTCCTGCAACTGCTCTTTCAGCTCTTTTAACTCAGCTGGTGCCATCCTGTAGGGAGGAATAGAGATCGGTCTGGTGCCTGGCATCAACTCTATCTCAAACTCTATCTCCCTATCAGATGGTAGCCCTGGAAGATCGTCTGGAAACACATCTGGGAACTCACAAACCACTGGTACTGAAGCTGGTTCCCTAACCTGTTTATCTAGCTCTCTCACCTGAGCTAGAAACCCCTGACAACCCCTCCTAAGCAACCTGCGAGCCTGAAGGGCTGATATCAAGCCTCTAGGTGTCCCCCTCTTGTCTCCCCTGAAGACACAGACTGACCCATCCAGATCTCTAAGACTCACTATCTTATCTCTACAGTCCAGAGTAGCACCATATGTAGATAGCCAGTCCATCCCTAGAATGACGTCAAAATCTGTCAAATCTAGAACCACAAGGTCAGCTGGAAGGCATCTACCCTCTAGGAACACTGGACTGAACCTGCAGACTGACTCTGCTACCGATGGATCACACTTGGGTCCACTGACCCAGAGAGGACACTCTAACCCAGAGACTATCAAACCCAACCTCTCTACGGCTCTAGAAGCGATAAAGGAATGAGAAGCACCGGGGTCCATCAAAGCATACACATCAGAGCAACCAATGATGAGATTACCTGACACCACTGTGTTAGATGTGTTAGCCTCCTCCTGCGTCACTGTGAAGATCCGTGCTGGAGCTACGGGACCTCCACCTCGGGAACCTGCTGCTGAAGAAGAGGCTGCTCCTCTTCCTCGACCTCTACCACTGCTCTGAGGCATTACTGGCGCTGCTGACTGAGCCACACTGCCAGAAGTCATCTGCTGGGATGGTGCCACTAGAGTCGCTGTAGGACACTCTCGAGCAAAATGCCCTTGCTGTCCACAGTTATAGCAGGCTGTAGATCCCAACTGACAAGGTCCTCTGTGTGGTCTTCCACATCTCCGGCAAACTGGATTGCTTGCGCCAGAACTTGAGCCACTGCCCATTCCCAGACCAGATTTGACCTTACTCCAGAACTTATTCTTCTTACCCTGTACCTTTCCCCATCTCTGCTTACTTGCACCTGCTGATCTCTGAGAAGAAGGATCTATCTTGACTCCCGAAGACTGTGCCTTTGACTGCTTGACTGTCCCCTGAATTATGGCACTTGCCTCCATCTTTCTTGCTGCATCCACTATAGAGTGGAAACTCTCTTTCTCTGCTGGCAGAATCAAGGAAGAATACCTGGGATGAAGCCTCATGGTATATCTCCTTGCCTTCTTTTGATCAGTATCATAAGCCTGACCTACATACTGTAACAGATCCAGGAACTTATCAGTGTATTCATCAACACTCATTTCCTCGGTCTGTCTCAACTGTTCAAACTCCACTACCTTCATCTCTCTGGAACTGTCAGGAAAAGCCCACCCTGCAAACTCATTGGCGAACTCTCCCCAAGACATACTATCAATTCTGGGATCCACATAGCTCTTGTACCACTCTCTGGCTTTCTTGCACCTTATTGTGAATCCTGCCATCTCAATGGCCCTGCTGTCATCAGCCCCCAGCTCATCTGTTATCATTTTCACTAACCTGAGGTACTCAAAAGGGTCATCTCCCGTATTGAACTTGGGAGCATCAAGCTTTAGATACTCTGACATCTTCACCTTTCTATCCCCAGACGAGCTAGGCTGAGGTACCTGAACAACTGGTACTTCTGGTTCTGGTGGTGGAGGAGGTACTGCACTGCTTGGTTCTGAGGGTGCTGCACTTGGGTGAAAAGGTGTAGGGGGATGCACAGGATACTGTGGGGGTGGTGGATAAAAAGGAGGATAGGGCATGTAGGGCATATAGGTGGGATATGGAGGATAACTGGAGTAATCCGACGTACCTCCCATCGGATACCTCCGGCCCTGAGAAAAGGGTGGATAACCAACCCCTGAGGTCTGAGCACCTCCCTGAGACTCTCCCATCCCTTCATCAGATCTGCCCACGTCCATGCTCTCATCCCTTCCTGACTCCACCTCCATTGCTTCCCTCACCTCTTCTGACCTTCCTCCTCTAGCCATTCCTCTTCTGCTCTCGTCAGAGGACCTTCTAGGGTCCCTTGACGCACCTTCTCTACTTGACCTGCTAGGCCTTGCTCCTGGCAAAGCAGGGGGACCGGCACTTGTGCCCTCGTCCTCAGATGGAACTCTAGTCAATCTTGCTGATCGACGAGTACCCCGCATTCTTACTTCTGAAACAACAGCACATAACACAGCATATCAGCAACATATAGTCCATGTGGAAACACATGAACCCTCAAGCATATATCACATATCACTTATGCGCATGCATGAATCATGGCATTCACATCATCATATAGACAGGACTCCTCATCCTATCCTAGTGGACATGTTTCCCTATAGTGCTTGACCAACTATAACCTCTATGAGCCCAACACTCTCTCTATAGGTCCGACCATATGAACCTAGGGCTCTGATACCAATCTGTAACGACCCAAAAATGGACCGCCACCGGCGCTAGGATTTAGGTCGGCTTAAGGCCGCCAAAACCCGTAGCAAGCCTGCTATACTCACTGCATACCTGTATAATCCCAAACATGATCAAACAAAAACCTGTAAAATTTTCTTTAGATATCATGGCTCAACCTGTGCATGCACAACACTGATCCTGTGCACAGACCCCACTGACCAGAGCACTCATCAAAGCTCTAGTTAGGTCCACACAAGGTATACAAAGCCTGATCATACATACTCATCTCATGCAAACTCATACATATCAGATCATGTAAACAAAAGGGACTTATACAACAAAGTCAAGCACTATTCAATATATCAATTCTTACATACTCTTCTATCTCTTTACAATAATTACATCAAAAATACATGTCCACACTATACTATTACAGAACTCTTTTACTCTTCTCTATCTCTACTCACATCTGAACTTGCCCTGTACACTGTACCTGCAATACTGGGGTTAAGGGAGTGGGGTGAGCTACTATAGCCCAGTGAGTAGAACAGTAAAATAAGCCATTAACACATGCTCATATGGAATGCATCACAGCACAACCAATCCACAACAAGGGTAAACCTGTCACCACATAGTCCAGTAAACCGTGCCAGGCCGTAGACTGGGGTCCTGGACTTCCATATATGTATACGTGTATATAACACCTGTCTTACCATTTGCCAGGGCGTAGACTGGGCCTCTGGACTTCTATACCTGCCAGGCCGTAGAATGGGGTCCTGGACTTCCTGTCTGGCACTACTGGATCATTCAGCATTTACCCACAACCACAACTAGATATGCAATGCAACAACTTTGTGAGTTCTAATGCAATCATCCTATGTATCATCATGGTGCATGAGATATGCCAAAAGCATTTAATGTTTCATTTAAAACAAGTGTTAAGTTTAGTTCCACTCACCTTAGGCTGACTCTGAACTAACACAGAAGCAGTGCTCACTGCTGATCTCTTTGGTTCCTCTGCTCTGTTCCTACACAGATGGACTCAGATGAGGGACCAAACAAGCTCAAGAACAACTCTATAAAACTCCCCAAAGACCCCCTAAAACATCCTGAAACTATCACATAAAGCATGCAAAAGGAGGCTGGACAGGCACTTTCGGCGGCAGGTTCGGCGGCCGAATGTCCCCTCCAGAGACGAAACTCGGGTACCTTCGGCGGCCGAACCTCAACCTTCGGCGGCCGAATGTCCCTCCTTAGCCCGAAATCACTTTCGGGGGCAGGCTTCGGGGGCACTTAAGCATTCCAGAGACGAAAGTCTCCCACCTTCGGCGGCACCTTCGGCGGCCGAACCTTCCCTCCAGAGCCGAAAGTCCAGCTTTCGGGTGCGGGGGCTAGGCAGCCGAAACCGCCTCCCAAGCACCTTCGGCGGCCGAACCTACCTTCGGCGGCCGAAGCTGGTTTTGCCCGAAGGGCAGAACCTTGCTCTGTTTCATGCAAACTTCCCCCAAACGTTTCCATCATGCAAACCAACTACTCCCAACTAGCACATACCATATATCATGCATATAGAGGTCCAAAACTAGCTTAGAACCTCAAGCAAACACATCAAAACATAACTTACACCAACTTTGCACAAAACCCTCCAAAAACCTACATGCATATCTAACCATGCAAACTCCCATAAAACCTTTAAAAACACTTAAGAAGCCAAGGATCAGTACTTACCTCCTCAAGAACTCGAGGTCAGATGATCCTAACGTGGAGGTATGGAGAAATCCGCTCCCAAACTCTCCAAGCTTCAAACTTTGGGTTTTATGCTCAAAACCTTCAAATCACACCAAAACCCTTAAAACCTTTGAAAGATTTGATGAAAAACATGAAAATCATGAAAGTCAACATGGAGAGGCTTGGACTCACCTCTGGCTGCAAGTGGAGAAGGAAATACCCTCTCTCCACCGACCCTGGGCCCTTTTATAGGTGGCTGGCCAGACCACCTTCGGCAGCCGAATGTGAAGCCTAAACCATGCAAGGTTCGGCGGCCGAAAGTCACCTTCGGCGGCCGAACTTTGCATTTTCTCCCTTTTTGCCTTTCTTTCAAAACTTATTTTCCCTTATACTTTTAAAAACATTAAAACCTTCTTAAAACACTTAAAACATACCCAATACCCTTCTAGATGTTTCCGACACCCGAGATTCCATCGGACTACAGGAATTCCGGTGCCGGACTCTAGCCGGGTATTACACCCGTAGCAAGCCTGCTATACTCTCTGTGTACCTGTAAACATCCCATACATGATCATACATTTTCTGTAAAAACATAAAACTTTGTTCTGTACCAAGGCTCAACCTGTGTATGCACACTCTCTGTACTACAGAACCCCCTTACTAGAGCTCTCATGAATGCTCTAGACGGGTCAATACTATATATGTTAAGCCTGGTTTTTCATCCTTATCAATAAAACATTTACATAAACAGACCATGTATACAAAAAGGGATTAACATTACATATGGGTCAAGCACAATACTATACTCTGTACAAGACTAAAACATCTCTTTTACAACATTACATGTCCACACTTTGCTATTACATAACTCTTTACTCTTTCTGTACCTTGCTGAACTCCCCCCTGAACTCTGAACCTGCAAGACTGGGGTTAAGGGAGTGGGGTGAGCTATACTAGCCCAGTGAGTAGAACAATACAACATGTTAATAAAACATGCTCTCATGGAATGCATCACATCACAGACAATTCACATCATCTCGGGTGAACATGTCACCAATAGTCCCGACATCCTAATCTCGTGCCAGAGCGTAGAATGGGCACCTGGTCTTCCTGCCATATCATATCATAACATAACTTACCATATACTGTGCCAGGGCGTAGAATGGGCACCTGGTCTTCCTGCCATATCATATCATAACATAACTTACCATATACCGTGCCAGGGCGTAGAATGGGCACCTGGACTTCCTCCTAATCCATGCCAGGGCGTAGAATGGACACCTGATCTTTCTCAGGGACTAATGGATAATCCACTATCACCCACATCAACAATAAAATAGAATGCAATGCAACATATTCGTGATTTCTGATGCAATCAACCTATTACATAGTCATGGTGCATGAAGCATGCTGAAAACATTTGATTTCTCATATTAAAAAGATTAAGTTTAGTTCCACTCACCTTTGGCTGACTCTGTACTGACTCTGAGGCAGTGCTCACTGTTGATCTCTTCGGTTCCTCTGGTCCGTTCCTACACAGGTGGACTCAAATGAGGGACCAAACTCACTCAAGAACATCTCTATAAAACTCCCCATAACCCCTCTAAAACATCCTAAAACAATCACATAAAACATGCAAAAGAAGGCTGGACAGGGTACTTTCGGCAGCAGGTTCGACGGCCGAAAGTCCTCTCCAGAGGCGAAACTCATGCACTTTCGGCGGCCGAACTTCTCTTTCGGCAGCCGAAAGTCCCTTCCTGATCCGAAAGTCCAACTTTCGGGGGCTGAGAGACACTCTAGAGCCGAAAGTCCAAATTTTCGGCGGCCGAACCCCCCCTCCAAAGCCGAAAGTCTAAACTTTCGAGGGCGGGTTTAGGCAGCCGAAACCACCTTCTTAGCACGTTCGGCGGCCGAACCTTCATTCGGCGGCCGAAACTGGGATCCCCAGTAAGGCAGAACCCTGCTCTTCCTCATGCAACCAACCTCCCAACTTCCTCATACATGCAACCAACAACTCAACAACAAACATATACTCAAGTATATGCACAAAGGGGTCCAAAACTAACTTAAAACCCCACCAAACAACACAACCAAACACATAAGCATGCTTTTACACAAAACATACAAAAATCCTATTTAACCTAAACATGCATCTCTACCCATAAAACCTTCAAAAAACACCAAAGAAGCTAAGGATCTACACTTACCTCTTGAAGATCTAGAGGATAGGCGATCCTAACGTGGAGATATGGAGTGTAATACCCGGCTAGAGTCTGGCATCGGAATTCCTGTAGTCCGGTGGAATCTCAGATGTCGGAACCCTCTAGAAGGGTACTAGGTATGTTTGTCTAAGTGTTTTGCAATGTTTTAAGGTTTTAAGTATAAAGGAAAATGAGTTTTTGAAAGAAAAGCACCAAGGCAGAAAAGCCAGGTTCGGCCGCCGAAGATGAGTTTCGGCCGCCGAACATGCATGGCATTCGGCTTCACGTTTGGCCACCGAAGGTGGTCTGGCCAGCCACCTTTAAAAGGGTCAAAGGTCGGTGATTTGGATAAGTTTCTTCCATTTTCGCCATCAGAGATGAGGCTATGATCCTCCTTGGGAGATTTTCATGTTTTCTTCCAAATCTTTCAAAGTTTTAATGAGTTTTTGTGTTGTTTTGAAGATTTGAGCAAAAACCCCAAAGTTTTGAAGTTTGGAGAGTTGGAGGGAGAGTTTCTTCATATCTCCACGTTGGGATCATTTATTCTCTCGTTTGGAAGAGGTAAGTGAAGATCCTGAGCTTTTTTTCATAAGTTTTGAAGGTTTTATGGGGTTGTATGGGTAGGTATGCATGTTTAGGTTAAAGTGTGTATATGTGTTGTGTTGTGTTGGTTGCTTGGGCTTTTAAGTTAGTTTTGGACCCCTTTGTGCATATATTTGAGTATATGCTGATGTGGTGATGTTTGATGCATGTTTGTGTGGGTTTTGGGGGAGTTGTGCATGTGTTGAGCAAGGTTCTGCCTAGCTGGAGAACCCAGCTTCGGCCGCCAAAGGAAGGTTCGGCAGCCGAAGGTGCTAAGGAGGT
This sequence comes from Manihot esculenta, assembly GCF_001659605.2. Taxonomy (NCBI): domain Eukaryota; kingdom Viridiplantae; phylum Streptophyta; class Magnoliopsida; order Malpighiales; family Euphorbiaceae; genus Manihot; species Manihot esculenta. The sequence goes on along the minus strand of NC_035162.2, from coordinate 18,571,299 downwards.
GGTTTCGGCTGCCAAACCTTGCCCCCAAAAGTTTGGACTTTTGGCTCTGGAGGGGAGGTTCGGCCGCCGAAAGTGCCGCCGAAGGTGGGAGACTTTCATCTCTAGAGTGTTTTCTGCCCCCGAAACCTTGCCCCCGAAAGCAGGGCTTTCGGGCTAGGAAGGGACTTTCGGCCGCAGAAAGTTAGGATTCGGCCGCCGAAGGTACCCGAGTTTCATCTCTGGAGGGGACTTTCGGCCGCCGAACCTGCCGCCGAAAGTGCCCTGTCCAGCCTTCTTTTGCATGCTTAATGTGATAGTTTCAGGATGCTTTAGGGGGTTTTTGGGGAGTTTTATAGAGATGTTCTTGAGCTTGTTTGGTCCCTCATTTGAGTCCATCTGTATAGGAACAGACCAGAGGAACCAAAGAGATCAGCAGTGAGCACTGCTTCTAAGTCAGTACAGAGTCAGCCTGAGGTGAGTGGAACTGAACTTAACCATTTTAAATGAAAGATCAAATGCTTTTAGCATGTTTCATGCATCATGACTATGCAATAGGTTGATTGCACTAGTTCACGAATATGTTGCATTGCATTCTATTGTTGTTGGTGTGGGTGAATTGTGGATGATCCATAGTCCCTGATCGGCTGCCTACCTCTACGCGCCGGTAGAGTATATGAGTATGACTGGCTGCCTACCTCTACGCGCCAGTAAGGTATATGGGTATGACCGGCTGCCTACCTCTACGCGCCGGTACGGTATATGAGAAAGTTCAGGGGCATGCCTCCACGCCCTGACAGAATGGTAAGTATTGTTGTGATATGGTATATGGATAGTCTGGTTGCCTACCTCTACGCATCGGAATAGTGAGGATGTTGGGACTATTGGGGACATGATCACCTGAGATGATGTGAATTGTCTGTGATGTGATGCATTTCATGAGAGCATGTTTTATTAACATGTTTTATTGGTTCTACTCACTGGGCTATAGTAGCTCACCCCACTCCCTTAACCCCAGTCTTGCAGGTTCAGTGTACAGGGAAGGTTCAGACGGGTACAGAAAGAGTAAAAGAGATGTAATAGAATTGAGTGGACATGTATCTATTGTATAGCAGAGTTATTGTAAAGATTGATGTATAGTATTGTGCTTGACCTAGATGTATGTAAATCCCTTTTGTATACATGATTTGTTTATGAGTATGTTATGGGATGAGTATGAAAACAGGCTTAACAGGTATTGTGTGGACCCAACTAGAGCTTTTGATGAGGACTCTGGTATAGGGGTCTGTGCACTGAGTACAGAGCTAGTGCATGCACAGGTTGAGCCATGGAAAAACCAAAAAATTGTCACAGTCATGTTTGATCATATATGAGATTTTACAGGTATGCAGAGAGTATAGCAGGCTTGCTATGGGTCCCGGCGGCCTTAAGCCGATCTGGATCCTAGCGCCGGTAGCGGTCTGGATTTTTGGGTCGTTACAGATTGGTATCAGAGCCCTAGGTGTAATACCCCGCCTGTTCAGGCATCGGAATTCCTACCGTCCGGTGGAATCCCAGATGTCGGACCTTAGGTGAGGGGTATAGTAAGGGTAAATGAAGGTTTTCTAAAATGTTTTAAGTGTTTTAAGATTGTAAAAGAGTTAATGGTTTTGAGGTTTTAAAGGAAAGGAAATGAGTTTTGAAGAGAAAAGGCCAAGAAGGAGTCTGCAAAGTTCGGCCGCCGAAGGTAAGTTCGGCCGCCGAACATGTGAAGGCTTCGGGTGCGCTTTGTGGCCTCCGAAAGCTATGCTCAAGCAAACCAAGGTTCGGCCGCCGAAGGTGAAGTTCGGCCGCCGAACATGCATGAGTTTAGGAGGCACTTTTGGCTGCCGAAAGTGGTTGACCAAACCTTCTATAAAAGCCCCTTAGGTCGGTTCAAGAGGAGAGTTTCTTTCCTCTTCCCACCCAAGGTGAGCTCCTGCCCTCCTTGAAATGATTTCATGGTTTTCCAAGTTCTTTTATGGATTTTTAATGAGTTTTAACTTGGTGTTAAGGTTTTTGTAACGACCCGGAAAATCGATACCCCTCTTGTAACGGTCCGAACCGCTCGGCACTAGGATCCAGATCGGCTTAAGGCCGCCTAGACCCGTAGTAAGCCTAAACTGAACTCTGTGTACCTGTTAAAATCCCATACATGATCCGACTGGACTATTAACTGTTAAAACTTTTCTTTGAAAACTACCAGACTTAACTTTTAAAACACTCTCTGTAGGTCCAATCATATGAACCAAAATGCTCAGATATACTAATCTGAACTAGCCTTCGGGCTATCTATAATACACCAGTGATACTTTACCAAGTAACCTCCATGCCCTATGCGCTTTGCAGCATAGAACCCACTCTGTAAGGGTCAGCATGTCATAAGTTAACTTGGCTACCATAGAGTCACAGGAATCAAACCTGATCTTCTCTAATGGCCTACTCTATGGATCACAGGAATCAAACCTGGTCTTTCCTTTGCACTGGTCTTGAGTCAAGGGGATTAAACCCTGTCTTCCCTCACAGTTATCATTCACTGGGTTTTCGAAACACAACATATATTAAGTCTGATCTGACTCATTTCTCATCAAGAAACTGTAAAATAGGATACATGCATACACTAGGGATTAACATACACTAGACAATAGGCAAAAGCACATTCTAACTCATTTATACATTAACTAACTAACTATTACATCACTTTCACATATATTTCTTTAATTACATCATGTCCACACTATACTATTACACATGCAATCCTTTAGCATAACTCTGTTGCTTCTGACTTCCCAGCTAACCCTGTACCTGCAAAACTGGGATTAAGGGAAAGGGATGAGCTACTAAAGCCCAGTGAGTAGAAACACTGAAAACAGTTCATTCATATGCACTTTATATGAAAATGCATCACAACTCATACATTCCACATCATTGATTGGACATGACCTCAAAACTCCCTCGACGGGCTATTGATGTCGCCTGGGTCCAATCATCTGGAATTAGACATGACCTCAAAACTCCCTCTAAGGGCTATTGATGTCGCCTTGGTCCAATTCCCACTCTCATTGAATAAGGTAATGCAACAACTTCGTGATTCTAATGCAAATCACCCTAATATAAATCATAGCATCCATGATGCATGAACTATGCTCATACATTCTGTTTCTCAGTATAAAAGATTAAATTTAGTTCTACTCACCTCTGCTCCTCAAGCAGAAACCTGACTGACTCTGCAACTGCTAAACCTGACGACCTCCCTGAACTGTCGGGTCCAGACCTACACAAAGGACTCGAATGAGGTGTCAAACATACTCTTATTAACTCTTAAACAACTTCCCAAAACCCTTCTAAAAGCCCATAAAACAATCACTTAAAACATGCAAAGAAAGGCTGGTCAGGACACCTTCGGCGGCACCTTCGGCGGCCGAATGTGCATGACAGATCCGAAAGTCCATTCTTTCGGAAGCAACCTTAGGCAGCCGAAACTGTCTTCACAAGGGGTTCGGCGGCCGAATCCTCCCTTCGGCGGCCGAACCTGAGTTCATCCAGAACTCAGCTTCGTGCATGAACAAGCCTGCCAAGCACCAACCCCACTCCAAACATGCATAACTCCTCCTTCAACTCACATATACTCAGGTATATGAACAAAGGGGTCCAAAACTACCTATTAACCCCAACAAAACAGCAACTATAACATATATACATACTTACACCATTAAAACATCAAAAACTAAACTTTAAAACCTAAACATGCAACTCTACCCTTAACCTCTATAAAAGCTGTTAAAACTCATTAAAACAAGTTTAAAGACTTTCCTTACCTCTTGAAAACAGAAGAGGAACAGCCAACACAGCAACTCCTCCTCCAAAGCTTCAAACCCTCACAACTCTTCTTTTCTCTCAAAAACGTTCAAACCCTTTGCAAATGACTAAACCCTCTGCATAAGCTGATTAAAGCTTGCAGATGAGTCATGGGAGACGTGGCTTACCCTCTGATCATGATCTGGAGGTGAACACCTGGCCAAACCACCGACTGAGGAGCGTGCACAGCTAACCGACCACCTCAGCTTCGGCTGCCGAAACTGCATGCAAAACCATGCAACTTTCGGGGGCCGAACATAAACTTCGGGGGCCGAACATTGGGCACTTTCGGCGGCCGAACTTACCTTCGGGGGCCGAACCTGGCCTTTGTCTCCAAAGCCTTTTCTCTTTAAAACACAACTCTTTTCTAAACCAAACCTTTAAAATACTTACAAACATTTAGAAAACCTTTCTAATACCCTTCTAGAAAACTCTGACATCCTTGAATTTCACCGGACGGTAGAAATTCCGATGCCTGATTTAGCCGGGTATTACAATCTTCCCCCCTTATAAAACATTCGTCCTCGAATGTTAAAAACAAACAAGAACAAGCAAGATCTAAACTCCACAGCTTTCACTGTGCTACTCTGATCCTTATTCCTTTTTCTCTTTATCTTTTCTTAACTAACCTCTTTCCTAATCTTTACTTTCAAACTCTCAACTGGCAGCATTAAAAACTTTGATTACACCAAAACCATAACCATCTTTTATCAGAACAGCTAAGAGATCAACAATCCTAACTAGGAAAACTTGGCACTTACTTATCAGCTTAAACTCGCTGATTACTAAACTATCAGAACAAAACCTTAAGGATTCATCTTTCGTTTCCCACACCAACTTAGGCATAAACCAGGGTGAAGTACTAAGTCAGATAAAACCCTTAACTATCAAGCCTCTTTTCACTATTCTAATAACTCTTAGCTCTCTCTTTGTAGGTGCCATTCTGTAGAGGAAAGAAAGGAAGCAATGGTTCCGCGTCCAGATACCATTCTCATTCCAACTCTATCTCCCTGACAGATGGTAAACCTGACAGTCTACCTGGGAAACATCTAGTACTCACTAGCAAAAGGCACTGAGGCTGATTCCCTGTCCTGACAACTTGCTCACAAGAGCTAAAACAACCCTCTGATAACCTTTCCTGAGAACTATGAGCCTGATGGGCTGACATCAACTTCTAGGCAGCTATACTCTGTCCCCCTAAAGGACTGCCTGATCCATCCAATTTCCCTACCTTGTCTCTATGGACACAGGTAGTACCATGAGTAATGCATCAATCCGCCCTAGAATGACATCACACAGTCAAATCTAGAACCATAAGGTCAGCTGGATTGCATCTACTCACCACAAACTCTGAACTGAACAGACTGACTTTGCATCAGATGGATCACACTCTCAGGTCCACTGACCCAAGGAAAACATTCTAAGCCCAGAAGTCATCAAACCCAAACCTAACAACGGCTCACAACACAAGGAAAGCGAAACACTGGGGTCCAAAACAACTAACTAGCATACACATCCAAACACTTTCAAGTGAACGTACCTGACGTCACCGTGTTTGATGTAGCAGCCTCTTACTGAGTCAGGGTGAAGACCCAAGCTAAAGCAAATGGAACTTCCTTCGGGAATCCTCTGAAGAAAAGCTAACTCTTTTCTCTGCCTCAACTACCACCCATTCCCAGACAATTCTAACTCTAAACTCTTTCTAACTTTACTCTGATCTTTTCTTTTTCCTGCTTACTCTTACCTTTTCGTTTTCCTCTTTTTCTGTTCTATCCCACTTTTCCTTCTACTTTTATCTTACTTACTTTTACTTCTTACTTTTTCTTGAGAAAACCATTCTCACTATGCCTGGGATTATAGAAACCTAAAACATAGCATCTCATAACAACTCTCTCTCTTTAACTCTTTTTTCGATACTCTATTTCTTTAACTTTTACTCTGAACATGTAACTCTATTACATTCTGTTACTTTCAATCCTACTAGGATCCACAGAAACAAACATATACATCAAAACTCTCAAAAAGAGCATACCTGGCACCACTGGATCTGAGGGTGCTATTCCCTGCTGAACCTTTCTACCTGAAAAAGTCCGCTGGGACCGAACTATCCAAGGCATCATACGGCACTCACGAATCACATGCCCCTTCTGTCCACACCTATAACATCCTATTGTTCCTGCCAGACAGATTCCCTTATGCAATCTACCACACCTCAAACATTGTGGCTTGCCTATACCAGAACTTGAACCAGCACCACTAGTCCCTATTGTATTCTTCTTTGACCCTTTAAGGCCTCTAACCTTTTTCTTAGGGGTTTTCCCCCACTTCACTCCTTTCCAGGAAGCTGTACTCCATGTGAAGGGTTCATTCTCTAACCTTTTTCTTTGGTGTGTTGCTTGTTGGGAAGCGTTTGGGGGAAGTTTGCATGAAGCAGGGCAAGTTTCTGTCCGCTGGGCAAAGCCAGGTTCGGCCGCCGAAAGGAGCTTCGGCCGCCGAACCCTGTGAGGAGGTGGTTTCGGCTGCCAAACCTTGCCCCCGAAAGTTCAGACTTTCGGCTCTGGAGGGGAGGTTCGGCCGCCGAAGGTTAGAGACTTTCGTCTCTGGAATGTGTTTTGACCCCCGAACCTTGCCCCCGAAAGGGTTCGGCCGCCGAAAGTGGAGTTTCGGCCGCCGAAGGTATGTGAGTTTCGTCTCTGGAGAGGACATTCGGCCGCCGAACCTGCCGCCGAAGGTGCCTGTCCAGCCTTTTCTTGGGTGTTTTCAGGCATGCTTTTGTGATGTTGTAGAGGGGTTTTGGGGAGATGTTTTAGAGTTCTGTTAGAGTTGTTTGGCACCTCATCTGAGTCCATCTGTGTAGGATCGGATTTGAGGAACCAAGGTGTCCTGCAGTCAGTAGTTGCCCCAGAGTCAGGAGTGTCAGCCAAAGGTGAGTAGAACTAACTATGCATGTTTTTAAAGTAAATGTATAAAGGGTAATGATAGTATGAGCATGAGACACGCATCATGATTGCCATGTGATATGATAGGTTGTATAACATTAGCTTCCACGAAAATGACTGTAACAGCCCGGAAACCGGTACCCCTCTGTAACGGCTCCAAACTGCTCGGCACTAGGATCCAGATCGGCTTAAGGCCGCCTAAACCCGTAGTAAGCCTATCCTGAACTCTGTGTACCTGTTAAAATCCCATACATGATCCGACTGGACTATTCACTGTTAAAACTTTACTTTAAAACTACCAGACTTAACCTTTAAAACACTCTCTAAAGGTCCAATCATATGAACCAAAATGCTCAGATATACTAATCTGAACTAGCCTTCAGGCTATCTATAATACACCAGTGATACTCTACCAAGTAACCTCCATGCCCTATGCGCTCTGCAGCATAGAACCCACTCTGTAAGGGTCAGCATATCATAAGTTAACTTGGCTACCATAGAGTCACAGGAATCAAACCTGGTCTTCTCTAATGGCCTACTCTGTGGATCACAGGAATCAAACCTGGTCTTTCCTTTGCACTGGTTTTGAGTCAAGGGAATTAATCCCTGTCTTCCCTCACAGTTATTGTAACACCCCTTACCTTATCAAGATGTAGACAGAGTAAGGAATATCACAAACTATACTTTTCTTTAGGCATATCAAGATTAAACCATGTCCTTTATCTGAAAATTCCAAGTTTTTAGGTAATGAATGTAAATTTCATCAAGTGATTAAAGTAACTGTGAGATTTAAAAAAAAAACATTTCGGCAGAGTTTCCTCTGTTTCATTTGCACTTTAACCTGTAATACATATGAAAAACACATGCAACATTATCAACTGTTATTTGACTTTTTACTATTCTTTGATTTACATAACCTTCACAACTCACTCTATTTAATATGTACATGCCAAAATAAAACTATACTATGACTCAGAGACTCAAAACAACCAGCTATGATAATGGCCTTGATATCTGATGTAGACCTCTGATGAACTTCGCGTGTCTACTCTATCTACAACCTGCGTGAGGTAAAAACCAACACGCTGAGCTAATGCTCAGTGGGTGATAGCAAACAAATAACAAGATATAGCAGACAAGTTCATGTATACAAATATTCAGGTAAACAATTATAAGCTAGTCAAATATTGCTATCATGATACAAAGCATACTTGTCAACTTTTAAGTATAAAATATGAGTGCCATATGTATCCTTGTGCACAACAAGAATTTCCTTCATATTCGATAAAAACATCTGCTTTTGCCTTTATTGCACATTTTCTATTTATAGCAAATCACCATAGCTTAGTGCATGCAATAGCTGCAGACATGTTAACATTCACTGGTAAGTTCTCAAAATCGAGTATCAATCTTAATTAAGATCTCAGCCCTTATAAACACATAGTAGGATCGACTAGGTAGATAAGGAGTTATAACGGTAGGCACAGGGTGCCGAACGGTAGGCTCAGAGGCCAAAACTGTGATAGCAAGGCTCTGTGGCCATGCTTATGAGGTACCAGATATGTAACCTCAAATATAGATCATGTATCGGTAGCAGTACTGCGAACTCTGTATGTTTATATGGCATGCCATACCCTTAAGCTAACCTCGACTCCTATTACGTTTACCAGGGCCAAGTACCATTAATTCAGTATAAATGCATATCATTTGAAGCTATTTGGATTCATTTCCAAAGTACATATATCATGTGCCAAGGTTTACAATATGGAAAACTCATGGCAAATAGTGCAAAACTTTATTGCCTTAGCATTTCAATATAGAAAACTACATTCTGCCATATATTGCATAAACTGTTCAAGCAGTTTAGAGTTGTAATTTGACTTCAGTTTCTTCATAAGAAATGTACATTTATGTCTTATCTTTCCAACAAGGTATGGTTCATGCAAATCTGATCACTCTAGCTTAAGTTATGAATTTTTCTTTACAAGCTGCTCAATAAGATCTTAATCAGTCCAGTATTGGTACTTGTTTTTAGTATCACAAAACTTATCAGATTCATGCATTTCCATACAATTTCAAGCTTAAGTGTCTTCTACAAAGTTTTAGGTATACTTCTCAATATTCATTTGGCACTGGTCTTAACCAATTTCACTGAGTACATAATTAGTTATGATACAATTAACACACTGTGTTCCGGATGCACTACCACTGTGTCCAGTTTAGGTTCTCTTGAAATTTTCATCATCTTACCTACAGATTAAGAATTTGGTCAATTCATGAAAGTTTTAGGCCTTTGTCTCAGCTTTCATTTGGTATATCTTAGGCCTAATTTCAATATATACACAATAAGTTATAAAGTTGGTAACACAAGCTGCCCTGTTACAGCCTATTCTGCCAGGTTTGCTCTTTTAGCTCTCATGTTAAATTTCTTTATTCTAAGCCTTTCAAACATCATTTTAACATTCATATAACATATTTATACAATCAAAGCAACATTTCCAGCAAGTAAAATCAACCCCTAATTTCACTTATTCATGGCAGAAACAAAGGAAAACAGAAAATCAAGTAAACACCAAACCTTTCTTGAATCTCTTCTTTTCTTTTCCTCTTCTATTCTCTAGCTATCTCCTTTTCCTTTGATGTTCCTTCACCTAGGTCAGTTTTATGTCTTAGGAGAGGATTGAATAAACTATAAATTAAAGCTTTACAAATCAAATTCATGCATGAAGAAATGAGTAGATGTCATTTCCTACACATTTCTAAGCTTACCTTTGATTTTCAAGCTTGGTGCATATGGAACCCTAAACTTTTCTTCTTCAATTCTTTCAATATATGGCTGTTCCTTTAGCTCTTGGTCTTAGGATCAATTTTGGTTAAAGGAAGAAGTTGATTTGGTGAGATTTGGCTTAGCTTTGGTGGAAGGAAAACAAAACCAAGCTTTGGTCTTCAATGGATGTGAGCTACGGCAATGTGAGGAAGGAAGAAGACAATCCCTTTTTCATTTTGCTTTGTCAATTCTCCTTTGCTTAGTTAGGTGACATATGGAAAGTAAATCTGAATTTTTATGTTTTAACTTTCCATATTTATACTTTGATCTACTAAACTCTTTACCATGTTTCAATTTAGTTTTCAAACTTTCAATATTCATAGATTGACCTACTAAACTATACATTTAGCCTTTAAAAGTCCTTTTCACTTAAGCAAGCATGACGGATGTAAACAAGCACCTCAAGCAAGCACGTCGGAAAAACCTAAGCACCTCCCGAAAGTGACTCGTTCCCGACTCGCTAATCACACTGTCTGCTTTATTTCTGGATATGTCCGTTTCTTTATTTGAGTTTTCTATGATTCAGTTATTAGCAGATTAGAGTTAAGCTAGCACCTCCCCCAAGTAGCTCGGGGTAAGCTAGCACCTCCCCTAATGCTACTTACTTTAGTAGAGAAATAACCTAACCCATACCTAGTGATGTCACTACTCTAGCTATGGGTTTGAGGATGTTACAACTCTTCCCCTCTTATGAAATTTCGTCCTCGAAATTTTACCTGCTTTGAATAGCTGTGGATATTGTTGCTTCATCACTTCTTCACTCTCCCATGTAGCTTCTTCTGCCTTGTGATCTCTCCACAACACTTTTACTAAGGGAATCTTCTTATTTCTTAACTCTTTCACTTCCCTTGCTAAAATTTTCACTGGTTCTTCTTCATAAGTTAGATCAGACTGTACATCAATGGTTTCAGCTGAAATGACATGTGAAGGATCAGATCTGTATCTTCTTAACATGGATACATGGAAGACATTGTGTATTCTGTCTAACTCTGGAGGTAAAGCTAGCCTGTAGGCTACTGGACCCACACGCTCAATTATTTCATATGGACCAATAAACCGAGGGCTTAGCTTACCTTTCTTGCCAAATCTTAGCACTTTCTTCCATGGAGAAACTTTTAAAAATACTTTGTCCCCAGTAGCAAATTCTATATCTCTTCTTCTCAAATCTGCATAGGATTTTTGCCTATCTGTTGCAGCTTTCAATCTGTCTTTGATAATTTTCACCTTCTCCTCGGTCTGTCTTACCAACTCTGGACCTACAAGTTTACCTTCACTGAGTTCTGTCCAGCATAATGGGGTTCTACATTTTCTACCGTACAATGCTTCATAAGGAGCCATCTTAATACTAGCCTGATAACTGTTGTTGTAAGCAAATTCTACTAGTGGGAGATATCTTTCCCAGCTTCCTTCAAATTCAATTACACAACTTCTGAGCATATCTTCCAAAACTTGAATTACCCTCTCTGACTGGCCATCTGTCTGAGGATGAAAAGCTGTACTAAAATTCAATCTTGTCCCTAGAGCTTCATGTAGTTTTTCCCAGAATCTGGATGTGAATCTTGGATCTCTGTCTGATATAATCGAGATAGGAACACCATGTAGTCTCACAATTTCATTAATGTACAATTCTGCATACTTTTCTAATGTATAATCCATTCTGATTGGCAAGAAATGTGCTGATTTAGTTAACTTGTCAACTATTACCCAGATGGCATCTTTCTTCCTTGGTGTGAGTGGCAATCCTGTCACAAAATCCATGGTAATTCTATCCCATTTCCATTCTGGTATAGCGATAGGCTGCAATAATCCTGATGGGACTTGATGTTCTGCTTTTACCCGTTGACATGTCAAACATTTTGTTACAAATTCAGCTATATCTCTTTTCATACCTGGCCACCAATAATGTGCCTTCAAATCTTGATACATCTTAGTGCTACCTGGATGCATAACATATGGACTATTGTGTGCCTCTGTAAGAATACTCTGTTTTAACTCTCCAATGTTAGGTACACATATTCTATTACCATAGTACAAGTAGCCATCATCACTTATCACATGCTTCTGTTTCTTCCCCTCTTGTACTTGTCTAGTCCATAAGGTTATCTCTGTATCTTCTTTCTGTGCTTCTTTAATTTGCTGTAGTAAGCTGGGTCTAACTTTCAATTCTGCTATGATAGCTCCATCATCTGCTATAGTCAACTGCGCATTCATTGCTCTTAATGCAAATAAAGATTTCCTGCTGAGTGCATCTGCTACCAGATTAGCTTTGCCTGGGTGATAATCTATAATGCAATCATAATCTTTCAGTAACTCCATCCATCTTCTCTGTCTCAGGTTTAGCTCCTTTTGTGTGGGCAAGTATTTCAGGCTTTTATGATCTGTATAGAGGTAACATTTCTCACCATATAAGTAATGTCTCCATATCTTTAGTGCAAAAACTATGGCTGCCAACTCTAAATCATGGGTAGGATAGTTCTTCTCGTGTGGCTTCAGTTGTCTAGAAGCATAGGCAATCACTTTACCTCCTTGCATCAAAACACATCCAAGTCCATTGTGAGAAGCATCACTGTATACCACAAATTCCTTGCCAGAAACAGGTTGTGTAAGTACAGGTGCTTCGGTGAGCATAGTCTTCAATCTGTCAAAGCTTTCCTGACATCTATCATCCCACACATACTTAACATTTTTATGTAGTAATTTAGTCAATGGAGCTGCTATAAGTGAAAACCCTTTCACAAACTGTCTGTAGTACCCAGCTAGACCCAAGAAACTCCTGACCTCTGCAACATTCTTTGGTGGCTTCCATTCCATAACAGCATTAATCTTCTGGGGATCTACCCTGATTCCCTCTGCTGATACCACATGTCCCAAAAATGTTATTTCATTGAGCCAAAAATCACATTTACTGAACTTGGCATAAAGTTGCTTTTCCCTCAGGGTCTGCAATACTACCTTCAGATGCCTGTCATGGTCTTCTCTCGTTTTAGAGTATACCAGAATATCATCAATGAATACCACAACAAACTGGTCTAAATATGGATGGAAGATTCGATTCATCAGATCCATGAATGATGCAGGTGCATTTGTTAACCCAAATGGCATAACCAGAAACTCATAATGTCCATATCGTGTTCTGAATGCAGTCTTAGGCACATCTGCCCCTTTAACTCTCAACTGATGGTAACCTGATCTCAAATCTATTTTAAAGAAAATGCTGGCTCCTTTCAACTGATCAAACAAATCATCTATTCTGGGCAGTGGATATTTATTCTTTATAGTTACCTTATTCAGCTGTCTGTAATCAATGCACAATCGAAGAGATCCATCTTTCTTTTTCACAAACAGTACTGGTGCACCCCACGGTGAAACACTAGGTCGAATAAAGCCCTTATCAAGTAATTCTTGTAACTGTATTTTCAACTCTTTCAATTCTGTAGGAGCCATTCTGTAAGGAGCAATTGAAATAGGTGTGGTGCCTGGCACAACTTCTATAGCAAAATCCACTTCCCTTTCTGGAGGTAATCCTGGCAACTCTTCAGGAAATACATCTGGAAAATGGCATACTGTGGGTAGGTTTGACACACTAGGACCTTCCTTATTAGTTTCAATTACACTAGCTAGATAAGCTGTACAACCTTTTCTAATCAACCTCCTAGCTGTAGTGGCAGATATGACATTAGAGAGGTAATCTGATCTCTCACCCACAACTATAACCTCATAACCCTCTAATGTTTTGAGTGTAACTCGTTTTAACTTACAATCAACTATGACATGATGTCTAGACAACCAATCCATACCCAGAATCACATCAAACTCTCTAAAAGGTAACTCTATCAAGTCACCTAAAAAGGTGTGACCTTGCACACATATAGGACAATCTCTGTAAACTCTATTCACAATCACAAGATGTCCTAAGGGATTGGTCACTGCTATGTCATGTTCTAAAGGTTCTACTTCAATTCCCTTCTCATTATTGATGGGTATGCTGATGTATGAATGTGTGGAACCAGGATCAATTAATGCATAAACATATTTACCAAAGATAGAAAATTTACCAGCAATAACATCTGGTTTGTCCTGGTCTTCCTTTGCATGAATAGCATAGGCCCTGGCAGGTGCTCTACTGTCTGGTCTATCTACTGTCTCTGATACTCTATGACTCTGAGCACTGCTAGATTCACCTCTACCTCTACCTCTGCCTCTAGGCCCTGTCGGCAAAGATCTCTCTGTCTGTATAGGCTGCACTGACTGGCCTCTAGGACAATCCCTCATAAAGTGGTCTGAGCTTCCACATAAGTAGCAAGCCCCAGTCAATCTCCTGCATACTCCACCATGTCTCCTGCCACAATGCTCACATATTGGTGGCAACCCTCTACCTGGTCCTCCTGTACTGGATACTGAGGTAGTCTGCTGTCCAGACCTCACTACTGAACTCTGTCCAGGTCTCTGAATCTGCCTAGGTGGCCCTCTCTGCCCTATCTGCTGAAATTCCCTCTGTCTCTTGTTAGCTGTCTGAGATGCAGAGGATTGTCCCTGATACTGACTCTGGCTCCTCTTCTGCTGCCCTCTTTGCTTTCTACTTTGCTCTTCTTCTTTAATTTGCTCCAAGTTATGGGCCGTCTCCACTAAAACTGAAAGTTCCCTGATGTGCATAGCTGTGAGGTACATTCTGATATCAGCATGTAATCCTTGCTCAAAGCGTTTACATCTTTCTTCCTCTGTAGGAACTATCTCTGTGGCATACTTACTAAGTTTGACAAATTCTCGCTCATATTCAGCTACTGTAAGCCTGCCCTGTCTGAGGTATAAGAACTCTCTCCTTCTCTCCTCTATATATAAGGTCCCAACATATTTCTTCTTAAACTCTGCCAAGAAGAATTCCCAAGTCTGCCGCTCTGGTCGAACCATCTGTGTTAATGTTGTCCACCATCTATAGGCTTCATCTTTCAGCAATGATACTGCACACATCAAGCTCTCTGCTGGTGAACACTGTAGCTGCTGTAAAACCCTTTCTGTACTTTCTAACCAAAATTCTGCAGCTGAAGGATCATCTTCCCTTTTACCTCTAAAGTCTGTAGCACCATACTTCCTGAGTTTTTCTATTGGAGGTCTAGTTTGTGCCTGGGCTACAACAGGTGGGGGAACCTGGACTGCTACAGGTGGTGGTGGTGGTACCTCTGGTACATTTTGTGTAACCCTCCTAAGCAACTCAGCTATTTGCTGAAACAATGCATCCTGCCCTAGTCCGCCAGTAGCAGCAGGTGGAGGAGTAGCAGCAGGTGCAGCTGCCTCAGAGGGAGCATGACTCTCTACCTCTTCATCTACTGCTCTCTGTGACTCAGATGACATCTTTTATATGACCTAAAAACACAAAGAAGAGATTTACATCAGAACCATATCATAGCTGTAACTCATTTTGGCATGTACATATATGACACATATACACATACATACTATGACCTAGAATCGCCTAAACCTTTGCTCTGATACCACTAATTGTAACACCCCTTACCTTATCAAGATGTAGACAGAGTAAGGAATGTCACAAACTATACTTTTCTTTAGGCATATCAAGATTAAACCATGTCCTTTATCTGAAAATTCCAAGTTTTTAGGTAATGAATGTAAATTTCATCAAGTGATTAAAGTAACTGTGAGATTTAAAAAAAAAACATTTCGGCAGAGTTTCCTCTGTTTCATTTGCACTTTAACCTGTAATACATATGAAAAACACATGCAACATTATCAACTGTTATTTGACTTTTTACTATTCTTTGATTTACATAACCTTCACAACTCACTCTATTTAATATGTACATGCCAAAATAAAACTATACTATGACTCAGAGACTCAAAACAACCAGCTATGATAATGGCCTTGATATCTGATGTAGACCTCTGATGAACTTCGCGTGTCTACTCTATCTACAACCTGCGTGAGGTAAAAACCAACACGCTGAGCTAATGCTCAGTGGGTGATAGCAAACAAATAACAAGATATAGCAGACAAGTTCATGTATACAAATATTCAGGTAAACAATTATAAGCTAGTCAAATATTGCTATCATGATACAAAGCATACTTGTCAACTTTTAAGTATAAAATATGAGTGCCATATGTATCCTTGTGCACAACAAGAATTTCCTTCATATTCGATAAAAACATATGCTTTTGCCTTTATTGCACATTTTCTATTTATAGCAAATCACCATAGCTTAGTGCATGCAATAGCTGCAGACATGTTAACATTCACTGGTAAGTTCTCAAAATCGAGTATCAATCTTAATTAAGATCTCAGCCCTTATAAACACATAGTAGGATCGACTAGGTAGATAAGGAGTTATAACGGTAGGCACAGGGTGCCGAACGGTAGGCTCAGAGGCCAAAACTGTGATAGCAAGGCTCTGTGGCCATGCTTATGAGGTACCAGATATGTAACCTCAAATATAGATCATGTATCGGTAGCAGTACTGCGAACTCTGTATGTTTATATGGCATGCCATACCCTTAAGCTAACCTCGACTCCTATTACGTTTACCAGGGCCAAGTACCATTAATTCAGTATAAATGCATATCATTTGAAGCTATTTGGATTCATTTCCAAAGTACATATATCATGTGCCAAGGTTTACAATATGGAAAACTCATGGCAAATAGTGCAAAACTTTATTGCCTTAGCATTTCAATATAGAAAACTACATTCTGCCATATATTGCATAAACTGTTCAAGCAGTTTAGAGTTGTAATTTGACTTCAGTTTCTTCATAAGAAATGTACATTTATGTCTTATCTTTCCAACAAGGTATGGTTCATGCAAATCTGATCACTCTAGCTTAAGTTATGAATTTTTCTTTACAAGCTGCTCAATAAGATCTTAATCAGTCCAGTATTGGTACTTGTTTTTAGTATCACAAAACTTATCAGATTCATGCATTTCCATACAATTTCAAGCTTAAGTGTCTTCTACAAAGTTTTAGGTATACTTCTCAATATTCATTTGGCACTGGTCTTAACCAATTTCACTGAGTACATAATTAGTTATGATACAATTAACACACTGTGTTCCGGATGCACTACCACTGTGTCCAGTTTAGGTTCACTTGAAATTGTCATCATCTTACCTACAGATTAAGAATTTGGTCAATTCATGAAAGTTTTAGACCTTTGTCTCAGCTTTCATTTGGTATATCTTAGGCCTAATTTCAATATATACACAATAAGTTATAAAGTTGGTAACACAAGCTGCCCTGTTACAGCCTATTCTGCCAGGTTTGCTCTTTTAGCTCTCATGTTAAATTTCTTTATTCTAAGCCTTTCAAACATCATTTTAACATTCATATAACATATTTATACAATCAAAGCAACATTTCCAGCAAGTAAAATCAACCCCTAATTTCACTTATTCATGGCAGAAACAAAGGAAAGCAGAAAATCAAGTAAACACCAAACCTTTCTTGAATCTCTTCTTTTCTTTTCCTCTTCTATTCTCTAGCTATCTCCTTTTCCTTTGATGTTCCTTCACCTAGGTCAGTTTTATGTCTTAGGAGAGGATTGAATAAACTATAAATTAAAGCTTTACAAATCAAATTCATGCATGAAGAAATGAGTAGATGTCATTTCCTACACATTTCTAAGCTTACCTTTGATTTTCAAGCTTGGTGCATATGGAACCCTAAACTTTTCTTCTTCAATTCTTTCAATATATGGCTGTTCCTTTAGCTCTTGGTCTTAGGATCAATTTTGGTTAAAGGAAGAAGTTGATTTGGTGAGATTTGGCTTAGCTTTGGTGGAAGGAAAACAAAACCAAGCTTTGGTCTTCAATGGATGTGAGCTACGGCAATGTGAGGAAGGAAGAAGACAATCCCTTTTTCATTTTGCTTTGTCAATTCTCCTTTGCTTAGTTAGGTGACATATGGAAAGTAAATCTGAATTTTTATGTTTTAACTTTCCATATTTATACTTTGACCTACTAAACTCTTTACCATGTTTCAATTTAGTTTTCAAACTTTCAATATTCATAGATTGACCTACTAAACTATACATTTAGCCTTTAAAAGTCCTTTTCACTTAAGCAAGCATGACGGATGTAAACAAGCACCTCAAGCAAGCACGTCGGAAAAACCTAAGCACCTCCCGAAAGTGACTCGTTCCCGACTCGCTAATCACACTGTCTGCTTTATTTCTGGATATGTCCGTTTCTTTATTTGAGTTTTCTATGATTCAGTTATTAGCAGATTAGAGTTAAGCTAGCACCTCCCCCAAGTAGCTCGGGGTAAGCTAGCACCTCCCCTAATGCTACTTACTTTAGTAGAGAAATAACCTAACCCATACCTAGTGATGTCACTACTCTAGCTATGGGTTTGAGGATGTTACAGTTATCATTCATTGGGTTTTCGAAACACAACATCTGCTAAGCCTGGTTTGACTCATTTCTCATCAAGAAACTGTAAAACAGGATACATGCATACACTAGGGATTAACATACACTAGACAATAGGCAAAAGCACATTCTAACTCATTTATACATTAACTGATTAACTATTACAAGCCTTTACATATATCTCTTTAATTACATCATGTCCACACTATACTATTACACATGCAATCCTTTAGCATAACTCTGTTGCTTCTGCCCTTCCCAGCTACTCTGAACCTGCAAAACTGGGATTAAGGGAAAGGGATGAGCTTCTAAAGCCCAGTGAGTAGAAACACTGAAAACAGTTCATTCATACGCACTATATATGAAAATGCATCACAAAACAAATATCTCAATATATCTTGGATTAGACATGACCCCAAAACTCCCTCGTCGGGCTATTGAAGTCGCCTTGGTCCAATCCCCACTAAGGTAGACATGACCCCAAAAATACCCTCTGTCAAAACTGGGCCCCCCAAAGGAGCTACACAGGGCTTTCCAACATGTACTTGCCCAACTGACCTGACACAATGACAGGAGCCGAAGCTTAGGCTATTGGAGTCGCCTGGGTCCACCTAATCTCTGATCACATAATATGTAATGCTTCATATTCGTGATTCTAATGCAATCACCCTAATACATATCATAGCATTCATGATGCATGAACTATGCTAAAGCATTATGTTTCTTTAACAAAAGATTAAGTTTAGTTCTACTCACCTCTGCTCCTCTAGCAGAAACTGTACTGACTCTGAAACCTCTATCTCTGATGACCTCCTCGCTCTCTCGGGTCCAATCCTGAATCAAATGGACTCGAATGAGGTGTCAAACATACTCTGACCAACTCTTAAACAACTCCCCAAAACCCCTCTAAAAGCTCATAGAACAATCACATAAAACATGCAAAAGAAGGCTGGGCAGAACACTTTCGGCGGCAGGTTCGGCGGCCGAATGTCCTCTCCAGAGCCTAAACTCACATACCTTCGGCGGCCGAAACTCCACTTTCGGCGGCCGAACCCTTTCGGGGGCAAGGTTCGGGGGCCAAAACACACTTCCAGAGACGAAAGTCTCTAACCTTCGGCGGCACCTTCGGCGGCCGAATCCCCCAAACAGAGCCGAACCTCAAAACTCTCGGGGGTGAGCTGCGGCAGCCTAAGCCACCTCACAAGGGGTTCGGCGGCCGAACACACCTTCGGCTGCCGAACCTGAGTTCTTCAAGAACTCAGCTTCACCAGCAACCAGCTCCTCACTCCTTTCCAAACCCTCAAAACATGCATACTTCAACTCCTCAACTCACATATACTCAAGTATATGCACAAAGGGGTCCAAAACTACCTAAAACCCCAACAAACACAACACACATAACACATATACAAGCTTTCACCAAAACATCTCCAAAACATGCTTTAACCCTAATCATGCAAACTCTACCCATAAAACACCATAAAACCTTCATAAAACATTATAAAAGCCAAGGATCAACACTTACCTCTTGAAGAACAAAGGCTGGTGAGATCCAAACTCAAAGATATGGAGATTCAAGCTCCAAAAGACTCCAATCTCCAAAACTCTTCAAAACCAACATAAACTCACTTAAAACTTGTTTAACTTTAAAGGATTTGAAGAAAACCATGAAGATCATCCAAAAGGATCAAGAACTCACCTCTGGTCGTGAAAAGGAAGTCAAACTTATCCCTTTCACCGACTGGGGGTGCAGATATAGGCGACTGACCGCCTCAGCTTCGGCAGCCGAAACTGCATGCAAAACCATGCAACGTTCGGGGGCCGAACATGAACTTCGGAAGCCGAACTTCAAGCACTTTCGGCGGCCGAACATTAGCTTCGGGGGCCGAACCTGCATTTTGATCCCTTGGTCTTTTCACTTAAAAACTCAACTCTTTTCTTTTAAAACCATTGAAAATACATAAAACGTTTAGAAAACCTTTCTAATACCCTTCTAGAAAACTCTGACATCCCCGAATTCCACCGGACGGTAGGAATTCCGATGCCTGAACGAGCCGGGTATTACAATGACGCACTGCATTATTGATGTTATTGCTGTGGATGGATGTTGAATGATCCGTTAGCCCTCATAGTGAAATGACATGACAGTATGAGCTTTGATATGATATGGCATGCGCATGAGACTGGGTGTGGCAGTTTTGCCCCTAGTTAGACAGTTATATGTTATGAGATGAGACTGGGTGTGGCAGTTTTGCCCCTGGTCTAGTTGGACATGTGTTCATGATACTTAAGAGGAGACCGGGTGTGGCAGTATTGCCCCTGGCACATTTGGACACTAGAATAGGAAGCCCAGGAGAGCTCCTTGGAGAGCCGGGCTTAGGAGTGAGGGCCTTCGGTGACAATACCATCCTTGTTGTGAAATGTTTGTGTTGTGATGCATTTCATTAAAGCATGATTGAGTGAATGGATAAATGAATAGTTTTTATATGGTTTCTACTCACTGGGCTCTAGTAGCTCACCCCTTTCCCTCACTCCCCAGTGTTGCAGGATCAGGATCAGGCTTGAGTTTGGGCAGTCCAGTCTGCTATGGGAAGTCTGAGTGGCTATGGTTTGATCATAGCTGTGCTGTAATAGATGTATAGTGTGGACATGATGTATATAAAGAATGATGTATTAAAAGAGTAAGGATGTAAGGAAATGTAATGATAGAGTTTATGTCAAGTATAAGTCATATGTTATGAAATAAGTTAAAGGATAGATTGTGCTTGGCCTTAATAGTTGGTTAAATCCCTTATTAATGTTCTAACAATGTTTTATGATAAGAAAGTTATATGTATGATGAAATGTTGGAGTAGCCTATGAGGACTCCATTGTGCATGCACAGGTACAGACAGAAAAGAAAAAGTTTTCAGTAACAGTTCAGTATGCTCAGGGTAAGCCTGAGAGAGTAAAAAGTTTACAGTTTCCATGTAAATGTCGACCATGTATGGGATTTAACCAGGAAACAGAATGTATGTTTGGCTTACTACGGGTCCCGGCGGCCTTAAGCCGATCTGGATCCTAGTGCCAGTGGCGGTTCGGAAAAACCGGGCTGTTACACTAGGTTCATATGGTCGGACCTATAGAGAGAGTGTCGGGCTCATAGAGGTCAAGCACAATAGGAAAACATGTCCACTAGGATAGGATGTAGAGTCCTGTCTATATGATGATGTGAAATGCCTTGATTCATGCATGTGCATTCTTGAGATGTGCTATATGCTTGTGGGTTCATGTGTTTCACATGGACTATATGTTGCTAATGTGCTATGATATGTGCTGTTTTCTCAGAGCAAAGGATGAGAGGAACTCGTCGATCCGCAAGATTGACTAGAGTCCCACCCGAGAGAGAGGGTGCAGATGCTCGTCCTCCTGCTTTGCCTAGGGCAGTATCTCAGAGAGCAAGCAGGGAAGGTACGTCAAGAGACCCTAGAAGGTCTTCTGACGAGAGCAGAAGAGGAGTAGGCAGAGGAGAGAGGTCTGATGAGGTGAGGGAAGCTATGAAGGTTGATCAGGGAGGAGAGGAAAGTATGGGTATGGGCAGGTCAGAAGAAGGAATGGGTGAGTCCTAGGGAGGCGCTCAGGCCTCGGGGTATGGTTATCCACCCCAGTATCTTTCCACAGGGCCCGGGGTATCCGATGGGAGGTACGTCGGATTACTCTAGCTTTTCCCCATATCCTACCTATATGCCATATCCTTCTTTTTACCCCCCATATCCTATGTATCCACCCACACCTTTTCACCCAAGTGCAGCACACCCTGAGTCCAGAGCTACAGTACCTCCTCCACCACCAGAACCAGTAACCCCTGTTGTTCAGGTACCTCAGCCTAGCTCTTCTGGGGGAAATAAGGTGAAGATGACAGAGTATCTGAAGTTGGATGCTCCCAAGTTCAATACGGGAGACGACCCTTTTGAGTACCTCAGATCAGTGAGGATGATAACTAAGGAGCTAGGAGCAGATAATAGCAGAGCCATTGAGATGGCGGGTTTCACATTGAAGTGTAAGAAAGCCCGAGAGTGGTACAAGAGCTATGTGGAGCCCAGGATAGACAGTATGTCTTGGGAAGAGTTCGCCAATGAGTTTGCTGGGTGGGCTTTTTCTGACAGTTCCAGGGAGATGAAAGTAGTAGAGTTTGAACAGTTGAGGCAGACTGAAGAGATGAGTGTTGAGGAATACACAGATAAGTTCCTGGAACTGCTACAGTATGTGGGTCAGGCTTATGATACTGACCAGAAGAAGGCAAGGAGATATACTATGAGGCTTCATCCCAGGTATTCCTCCTTGATTCTTCCAGCAGAAAAAGAGAGTTTCCACTCGATAGTGGATGCAGTCCGGAAGATGGAGGCAAGTGCCATAATTCAGGGGACAGTCAAGCAGAATAAGGCACAGTCTTCAGGGCTCAGGTTAGAATCCTTTTCTCAGAGTACAGCAAGTGCAGGCAGCAGGAAGTGGGGAAGAATGAAGGGTAAAAAGAATAAGTTCTGGAGCAAGGTTAAGTATGGTCTAGGAATGAGCAGTGGCGCGAGTTCTGGCGCAAGTAGTCCAGTGTGTGGGAGATGTGGGAGGTCACACAGGGGAGTTTGTCGGTTGGGATCTACAGCCTGCTTTAATTATGGGCAGGAGGGGCATTTTGCACGGGAATGCCCTAAGGCAACCATGATGGCACCATCCCAGCAGATGACTTCTGGCAGTATGGCTCAGCCAGCAGCGCCAGCCATGCCTCAGAATAGTGGCAGAGGTCGAGGGAGAGGGGCAGCCTCTTCTTCAGCAGCAGGTTCCCGAGGTGGAGGTCCGGTAGCCCCAGCACGGATCTTCACAGTGACACAAGAGGAGGCTAACACATCTAACACTGTGGTGTCAGGTAATCTCATCATTGGGTGTTCTGATGTGTATGCTTTGATGGACCCCGGTGCTTCGCATTCCTTTATTGCTTCTAGAGCCGTAGAGAGGTTGGGTCTGATAGTCTCTGGGTTAGAATGTCCTCTCTGGGTCAGTGGACCCAAGTGTGACCCATCTGTGGCAAATTCAGTTTGCCGTTTCAGTCCAGTGTTCATAGAGGGTAGATGCCTTCCAGCTGACCTGGTAGTTCTAGATTTGACAGATTTTGATGTCATTCTAGGGATGGATTGGCTATCTACATATGGTGCTACCCTAGACTGTAGAGACAAGGTAGTTAGTCTCAGAGATCTGGATGGGTCAGTGTGTGTCTTTAGAGGAGATAGGAGGGGGACGCCTAGAGGCTTGATATCAGCCCTTCAGGCTCACAGGTTACTTAGGCGGGGTTGTCAGGGGTTTCTGCCTCATGTGAGAGAGCTAGATAAAGAGGTTAGGGAACCAGCTTCAGTACCAGTAGTCTATGAGTTTCCAGATGTGTTTCCAGACGAGCTTCCAGGACTACCACCTGATAGGGAGATAGAGTTTGAAATAGAGTTGCTGCCTGGTATCAAACCGATCTCTATCCCTCCCTACAGGATGGCACCAGCTGAGTTAAAAGAGCTGAAAGAGCAGTTGCAAGAGTTGGTAGACAAGGGTTTCATCCGCCCTAGTACCTCACCTTGGGGCGCTCCAGTTCTCTTTGTCAGGAAGAAGGATGGATCTCTCAGGCTTTGTATCGACTATAGGCAGTTGAACAAAGTTACTACCAAGAATAAGTATCCTTTGCCTAGGATCGACGATCTATTCGACTAGTTAGCTGGAGCAGGTTGTTTCTCTAAAATAGATCTGAGATCTGGATACCATCAGCTGAAGGTCAGAGAAGAAGATGTTCCAAAGACAGCTTTCAGGACCAGATATGGGCATTATGAGTTCCTGGTAATGCCGTTTGGGTTGACTAACGCCCCTGCAACATTTATGGACCTCATGAACAGAGTTTTCAGTGCGTATCTGGATCACTTCGTTATTGTCTTCATAGAGGATATCCTAGTGTACTCCAGAGATGCAGAGGAGCATGCCCAGCATCTGAGGACAGTTCTGCAGACCTTGAGAGAGCATGGCTTGTATGCCAAGTTCTCTAAGTGTGAGTTCTGGTTAAGGAGCATTTCATTCTTGGGGCATGTAGTATCAGCAGAGGGTGTTGAGGTAGACCCCAAGAAGATAGAGGCAGTAGTGCACTAGCCCAGACCCACCACAGTGATAGAGGTTAAAAGCTTTTTGGGTTTGGCAGGCTACTATAGGAGGTTTGTACAGGATTTCTCGAAGATCGCTGCTCCTATGACCAAGCTGACCCAGAAGAACCAGAAGTTTGTATGGTCAGATCAGTGTGAGGAGAGCTTTGAGGAGTTAAAGAGAAGATTGATGACAACACCAGTGTTAGCTCTGCCAGTTAGTGGTGAGGACTTCACAGTGTTCTGTGATGCGTCCCGTGTGGGACTGGGTTGTGTTTTGATGCAGAATGATAGGGTGATAGCTTATGCTTCTAGGCAGTTGAAGAAGCATGAGTTGAATTACCCCACACACAACCTGGAAATGGCAGCAGTTATCTTTGCACTCAAGATGTGGAGACATTACCTATATGGGGTTAAATGCGAAATCTTCACAGATCACAAGAGTTTACAGTATATCTTGAGTCAAAGAGAGCTGAATCTGAGGCAGAGAAGGTGGGTAGAACTGCTCAGTGATTATGATTACAGGATTCAGTATCACCCGGGTAAGGCGAATGTTGTGGCAGATGCCTTAAGCCGAAAATCACTTGGCAGTTTATCCCACATATCAGTTGAGAGGCGACCAGTGGTGTCGGAGTTCTACAAGCTCTTAGAGGAAAGGTTACAGCTAGAATTGTCTAGTACAGGAGCTTTGATAGCTCAGATGAGAGTGACACCCATGTTTCTGGAGCAGGTGGCCCAGAAGCAACACGAGGACCCTGAGTTAGTGAAAATTGCCAGGACTGTTCAGTCAGGCAACAGTGCAGAGTTCAGGTTTGACAGTCAAGGGATCCTTCGGTATGGGAATCGACTATGTGTACCAGATGATGCAAGTCTGAAGGAGAGCATTATGAGGGAAGCTCATAGTGCCAGGTATAGTATTCACCCTGAAGCCACCAAGATGTATCAGGATTTGAAAAGGGTGTATTGGTGGCCAGCCATGAAGAAAGAAGTGGCACAGTTTGTGTCCGCCTGCGAGGTTTGTCAGAGGGTGAAACTAGAACATCAGAAGCCGGCTGGAATGCTTAACCCACTG
Source organism: Manihot esculenta (assembly GCF_001659605.2). Lineage (NCBI taxonomy): Eukaryota > Viridiplantae > Streptophyta > Magnoliopsida > Malpighiales > Euphorbiaceae > Manihot > Manihot esculenta. The sequence continues at coordinate 18,546,086 of NC_035162.2, read as the reverse complement.
CCTATTCCAGAGTGGAAATGGGAGAGCATAGCAATGGATTTTGTAGTGGGGTTACCGGCAGTGTCCAACAGGTTAGACTCTATATGGGTAGTTGTGGACAGATTGACGAAGTCTGCTCACTTCATCCCTGTCAGGAGTAGCTACTCTGTGGACAAGTTGGCACAGGTTTATGTTGATGAGGTTATCAAGTTGCATGGCGTTCCTGTGTCTATAGTCTCAGATAGAGGACCCCAGTTCACCTCCAGGTTTTGGCGGAGTCTGTAGAGTGCGATGGGCACAAGGTTGGATTTCAGCACTGCTTTCCATCCACAGACTGATGGACAGTCAGAGAGGACCATCCAGACCATAGAGGACATGCTTAGAATGTGTGTGCTAGATTTTGGTGGATCTTGGAGGCAGCATCTACCTTTGGTGGAGTTTGCCTATAACAACAGTTATCATGCCAGCATAGGGATGGCTCCTTACGAAGCTCTGTATGGGAGGAAGTGCAGATCACCTGTTTGCTAGGAGGAAGTAGGAGAAAAGGCTCTTGCAGGGCCTGAGCTAGTTGAGATAACCAGCAGGGTAGTGCCCATAATCAGAGAGAGGATCAGGACTGCGGTCAGCAGACAGAAAAGCTATGCAGATATCCGCAGGAAGCAAATAGAGTTTCAGGAGGGGGATATGGTTTTGCTGAAGGTGTCTCCAATAAAAGGGGTGGTTCGGTTTGGGAAAAAGGGTAAGCTAACTCCACGATACATTGGACCTTTTGAGATCTTGCAGAAGATCAGGAATGTATCGTATAAGCTGGATTTACCTACTTCTATGGAGAGAATTCACCCGGTTTTCCATGTTTCTATGTTGCAGAGGTTTGTGTCTGATCCGAGTAAGGTTCTTAGGGAGCATGATGTAGAGATCCTAGGAGATCTCACCTATATAGAGCAGCCAGTGCGGATCCTGGACACGCAAACTAGGAAGCTGAGAAACAAGGAGATTCCGATGGTGAAAATCCTGTGGAACCACCATAACTTAGAAGAGTGTACCTGGGAGACACGGGAGTCTATGCTTCAGCAATATCCATATCTGTTTTAAGGTTAGTTTCTCCTTCTTGTTATGTGTTTATGTGTTTAGTTGTTTGAGGAACATTCGGGGATGAATGTTCTTAAGGGGGGGAGAATGTAATCCCCGGCTAGAGTCTAGCATCGGAATTCCTGTAGTCTGGTGGAATCTCGGATGTCGGAACCCTCTAGAAGGGTACTAGGTATGTTTGTCTAAGTGTTTTGCAATGTTTTAAGGTTTTAAATATAAAGGAAAATGAGTTTTTGAAAGAAAAGCACCAAGGAAGAAAAGCCAGGTTCGGCCGCCGAAGATGAGTTTCGGCCGCCGAAGATGAGTTTCGGCCGCCGAACATGCATGGCATTCGGCTTCACGTTTGGCCGCCGAAGGTGGTCTGGCCAGCCACCTTTAAAAGGGTCAAAGATCGGTGATTTGGATAAGTTTCTTCCATTTTCGCCATCAGAGGTGAGGCTATGATCCTCCTTGGGAGATTTTCATGTTTTCTTCCAAATCTTTCAAAGTTTTAATGAGTTTTTGTGTTGTTTTGAAGATTTGAGCAAAAACCCCAAAGTTTTGAAGTTTGGAGAGTTGGAGGGAGAGTTTCTTCATATCTCCACGTTGGGATCGTTTATTCTCTCGTTTGGAAGAGGTAAGTGAAGATCCTGAGCTTCTTTTCATAAGTTTTGAAGGTTTTATGGGGTTGTATGGGTAGGTATGCATGTTTAGGTTAAAGTGTGTATATGTGTTGTGTTGTGTTGGTTGCTTGGGGTTTTAAGTTAGTTTTAGACCCCTTTGTGCATATATTTGAGTATATGCTGATGTGGTGATGTTTGATGCATGTTTGTGTGGGTTTTGGGGGAGTTGTGCATGTGTTGAGCAAGGTTCTGCCTAGCTGGAGAACCCAGCTTCGGCCGCCGAAGGTGCTAAGGAGGTGGTTTCGGCTGCCAAACCTTGCCCCTAAAAGTTTGGACTTTCGGCTCTGGAGGGGAGGTTCGGCCGCCGAAAATGCCGCCGAAGGTGGGAGACTTTCGTCTCTGGAGTGTTTTCTGCCCCCGAAACCTTGCCCCCGAAAGCAGGGCTTTCGGGTTAGGAAGGGACTTTCGGCCGCCGAAAGTTAGGATTCGGCCGCCGAAGGTACCCGAGTTTCGTCTCTGGAGGGGACTTTCGGCCGCCGAACCTGCCGTCGAAAGTGCCCTGTCCAGCCTTCTTTTGCATGCTTAATGTGATAGTTTCAGGATGTTTTAGGGGGTTTTTGGGGAGTTTTATAGAGATGTTCTTGAGCTTGTTTGGTCCCTCATTTGAGTCCATCTGTGTAGGAATAGACCAGAGGAACCAAAGAGATCAGCAGTGAGCACTGCTTCTGAGTTAGTACAGAGTCAGCCTGAGGTGAGTGGAACTGAACTTAACCATTTTAAATGAAAGATCAAATGCTTTTAGCATGTTTCATGCATCATGACTATGCAATAGGTTGATTGCACTAGTTCACGAATATGTTGCATTGCATTCTATTGTTGTTGGTGTGGGTGAATTGTGGATGATCCATAGT